>NC_133526.1:160162839-160468214 GCF_048544455.1 Silene latifolia
AAAATTACATTCTCCTTGACTAAAAATAACAATCTCATTGGACTAAAATTACACTTACCTGGACTAAAATAACACTTTTTGTCATTAAAATAACACTCGTAAAATGCTAAATTACAAAAACTCGTGATAAAATTACAAAAATTCAAAATATTATTCGTTAAAATCACTCGGAAAAGATTGAAGTTAAACTTGTAAAACGCAAAATTTTCGAAAATATTCCTTAAAATTACACTTTTTGCTGTTAGAATTACACTCGTAAAATCCTAAAATGTCGAAAACTTGTCTCGAAAAAAAATGAAAAAACCGAACCAGGAAAAATGTTAACAAAATTTTCACAAACTTTGAAGTATAAGACAAAAGGTGGTGTTAATTGTGTATGATAATGAATTAGTGAATGTATTACTAAAACTAGAGAGAGAAGTAAATTAATTAGTGTTAAGTGTGTTTCTTGCTTTCAATCTCAACCTTCCACCATGCATGATCCAAGGGTTGTGGGAGGGACTTATGGACTCAAAAGATATAAGGGACTTATTTGAACTTTACTATATATACATATATATATATATATATACATACATATATATATAGAGAGAGAGATTGAATCATGTGAGGCACCCTTCTTAGGGTGAGGTAGCTGTACCCATTCTAAATCGTTAGATTTAAAATTAAAGACGCACAAGATGTTGACACGTGTCCCCATAATAATTCCTAACTATCGCACCTTTCCTCTCAAACAAAATCATTTACTCACCCTCACTTTCTCTCTCTTAATCTCGTCTTCGTCAACTCTCCGTTTTCGCCATTCTTCTGAGCTCCTGTCTTCGCCATTCACTCAGATTTCGACGCCATTTTCTCGCTGAGCTTCCTTCCGCCATTATCACTAAGCTTTTGACCTCCATTAACATCCGGAAGTTAGGTAATTTCAATCACTCATTTCGATTCATCCCGATTTTATTCCTCATTATTCACAAAAATTTCGATCAACTTATTTACTTTGTTAAATTCTCTATCAACTATTACAATTACTGATTTTCTTTCCTTTTTATGCAGGTTTTGATCGATTTGAGAGGAAATCTTCGTTCATTCCGTCTTTTTCGATTAATCTCGTCTTCGCCATTATCACTGACCTTTCATTCCGTATTTTTCACACTAACTTTCAATCGACTTAATTAATTGGTAAAATTCAAGCTCAACTAGTTTAATTACTTATTAATTTGTTTTTGTGCAGGTTTTAATCGTTTATTGATCTCAAGTGTGCACAATAGAATGCATACTGATTAATTGAAGATGATTTCTCCGCTTCTTCGTAAGATCCTTCCCCTTTCTTACTTATTTACTACATCGATTTCAGTTTTGGTTTGTTAATCACATACGTTTTGGTGTAAATCTTATTAAATCACTTTAATTGCTGAGTTTTAATCTTGTTTTAATGTTTCTCTTCACTTCACTTAAGTTAGTTTTAGCAGCTTATTGTAAAACTATATTCAAACTTTGTTTTCCTATTTTTGTGAATCTTATATCTTATTTTGTGAAGCTGGGATATGAATTTGTGAAACTAGAATCTGCTACTATAAACCTTGGACTGAATCCTTGCTCTTGTATTTGATTTGCTAAATCTTATGTAGTTAGTTAATTACCGAGTTTTGCTCTTGTTTTACTATTTTCCCTCACTCGACTTCATCGATTTTCTTTAAGTTTTCTTCGCATTCCTACTCTGCTCGATTATGCTCGTAGTTTATGTTTCATTGTTATTGTTCACTGTTAGTTTTGATCATTATATTAGTTAGGCCACTAGTGGTCTTGCAATCTCTCTCTTTTTCATGTGAAATATTTGTGAAACTTGGTCATAAATGGTTGAGATCCCCTATTTTGCTCTTTTTCTTATTTCGTGAATCATAGAGCTTATTTTGTGAATCCTAAAATTTATATTCTTATCTCTTTTTTCCCCCTGATTCCAGTATGCTAATCTCTGCCTGTCTGTTTAATTTTTCCGCTGTGTATCTTTGTCACACTAAAGAGTTTGATCTCGATTATACAGAATCCAACTGTTTGCTTAGCATAATTTTCAGTTTCTCTACCGTGCTCTCATTAAGCTAAAGTTCCGACTACTAACAGATATTTGATTTTCCAGGCTTTTTGATAACAATAATTTCACTGGGATGATTCCGTCAACATTGGGTCTTGTCCAGACTCTACAGGCAGTGTGAGTATCACTTAATCCAGGTTTTGATTTAGTTCTTAGTTTCATGCTGCTTACCTTTTTTTTCCCGCACTAGTCGTCTTGACAGAATAAACGGGAGGGCATATTCCATCCAACCTCAAGGATCTTACGATGTCAATGAGTCAGTAAGCAAAGTACTATCTATAAGTTGCTTGAGCTTTAGTAATCTCTAATTGAGTACACATTTGAATCCACAGTGTCTTATGTGAGACAGTTTTATAATAATATTGTCGTGTCATTATCCTGACACTGACTGCATATGAGAATTGGCCAGGTTAGTTTTTTTTGTGAGTTACTGGTGTTAAAGCGTATATGGGTGTGGTATATGAAATGGTTGATCTCACATTATATTAACACGAGATCCATCTTTCAAGAGAAAAATTGTTTTTAGTATTAACCTCTTTAATGTCCTTATTTATAAAACTTGAAAAGATTGTATAACGAAACATTCTTGTGGTTGTGCTATTCCAGGGTGCTGTCGAACAATGATTTTAGTAGTCCCGTGCCCGATCTTACAGGAATGAATAACCTTAACTATGTGTACGTGCAAACCCGTCTAGTGTTTTTATGTCATGCTCCATATGTTGGGAGTACGTAGTACGGTAGTAGTATCATAACCGTGTACACTACTACACAATTTTGCAGGGACATGAGCAACAACAGATTTTGGTTGCCAATATTTCCCTATGGCTTACATCCTTACAATCATCGACAACAAGATGTATGCTCTTTTGTGCTTTTGCCCAACTTTTGCTCCTTAACCTGCTGTGTTGGTTGCCTCCCTCACCCCTTTGCATATACTCTCATGCGAATGTACGCAACTTGATTTTGTTGATGCACTGCTTGTACTTATTATCTATTAGCTCAAAAGGTAGAGCATTGTGCTATTGCGCAAGGTGTGGGTTCGAGTCCCACATAGATGAACCAATATAAATATACGATTATAATATATTTATCAATGTTAATATATGTCCACTGTCACTTGTTTGTGTGTTAGATTCACAAAATCGGGTCTGGGATTCACAAAATCGGGTCTAGGATTCACAAAACTATGAAGTAAATTAGTGAGGTCGGCCGCCTCGCCATTCACAAGTCAAATTCCAAAATACAAGCAAACTACTCAGCACCCCCTGGCGGGCCAGTCTCAGTCTCACTAGAAGTCGCGACTAAAGCAAACACGGTCTCGCACTCCGGCCACCTCTCTAGAGAGCTCTCCAGCGTCTCCTCCTCCATCACGATCTTTGCCGTCAGGCCTGTCACTTGGCAAGTAATCAATTTCATCTATGATACAGTTAAGGACTATTAGCTTAAGGTTCCCCTTATTCCATCTATAAATACAGTTAAGGCCTAAGATTCCACTTGACAACGGTCCTATTCCATCTATGATACAGTTAAGGACTTGTATTTATTCATTGTTGCATATCTAAAGGCTATTAGCTTAAGGTTCCCCTTATTTAATCTTTGTTATGTACTCGTATATCTTAACGGCTATTAGCTTAAATGGGAGAGCAATGTGCAAATCTTGCACAAAGGTATGAGTCTCATATAGCCTAGTTAATTTAAGAATCTAGTGTATTAAACTTAAATACAATAACATTGAGGATGAGTTAGCCAAATCCGTCCTCAGATGTGCAAAATTGAGGATGAGTAGAAGAAGCTCAAACTTAGATATGCACAAACGGCGTGCATAAGCCAATGTTAGAAATTATCTAAATTGGGTGCAATTGGACATGACAGAAAAGGCCAAAACCCAAAAGTCCACTACAGAAATACTCCTACCAATTAGGCTTTGAAGTAACACTAGCAGTCAATAACCAACATGGGAGTCGAACCCACACCTTGTGCATTGCACAACGCTCTGCCATTTGAGCTAATTGGTTTTAAAATAATTAAATCATTCCACTAGTTTTCATCATGTGAGTTGTTCCCTGATCTTTTTCCACCTTCAGTGAGGAACAAAATTAATTGCGGTTTTTTTGAATATGTGCTGCTTTAGTTCATTCCATCTTGAAAGAATGTGAAAGAAAATCATACCCCCATTTATTTTAACCACTTATGATGATCAAGTTTCACAAAATAAGGTTTGAGATTCACCAAATAAGGAAAAGAGCAAAAAACGTGATTTTAACCACTTATGATGACCAAATTTTAACAAAACAAGCTCTAAGATTCACTGAACAAGGTCTGAGATTCATAAAATAAGGTCTGAGATTCACCAAATAAGGAAAAAAGCAAAATAGGTGATTTTAACCACTTATGATGATCAAGTTTCACAAAACAAGCCTTAAGATTCACTGAATAAGGTATAGGATTCACAAAATAAGGTCTGAGATTCACCAAATAAGAAAAAGAGCAAAAAAGGTGATTTTAACTACTTGTGATGACCAAGTTTCACAAAACAAGCTCTCAGATTCACTGAACATGGTCTGAGATTCACAAAATAAGGTCTGAGATTCACCAAATAAGGAAAAAAGCAAAATAGGTGATTTTAACCACTTATGATGATCAAGTTTCACAAAACAAGCCTTAAGATTCACTGAATAAGGTATGAGATTCACAAAATAAGGTCTGAGATTCACCAAATAAGAAAAAGAGCAAAAAAGGTGATTTTAACCACTTATGATGACCAAGTTTCACAAAACAAGCTCTCAGATTCACTGAACATGGTCTGGGATTCACAAAATAAGGTCTGAGATTCACCAAATAAGGAAAAAAGCAAAATAGGTGATTTTAACCACTTATGATGATCAAGTTTCACAAAACAAGCCTTAAGATTCACTGAATAAGGTATGAGATTCACAAAATAAGGTCTGAGATTCACCAAATAAGAAAAAGAGCAAAAAAGGTGATTTTAACCACTTATGATGACCAAGTTTCACAAAACAAGCTCTTAGATTCACTGAACAAGGTATGAGATTCACAAAATAAGGTCTATCTCAAGAAGAGTTCGTAAAGCACGTGATATAATAGACCAACTGAACTGGAAATATTAGAGGCTTTGCTTATCATTCTGAAGTTGAGCACACAGTTCATATTAATTATGCCTACCCTGAGATTGTTTCATTTCATCCATTGCACCATTGACATTTTTAAAGGTCAATCATTTCCAAACCACTAGCAGAAGTCTGATCATACCGTGGACAACGAGTTTATCAAATACCAACTAGACAAAATTAGTTTTTTTTAGACAAACGACTAAACTAAATCAGTTTAGTTGTTCGCATCACAGTTGACAAAAGGGGAGTTAATGTCCAAAAATCTTCAAAATAAAACGCTACAGTTTTATGAATGTTATACAATTTCTACCACACTGTTACACAGCCATAGCAATCATCTAGATGGAAGACTGTCCAAAACTATCAATGCATAAATTTCTGAATGATCACCAAAGGAAGAAATCTGAAATACAATCATAGTATTCAAATTCTGGTTTGCAAGGTTCAAACAAACACTCCTTTAACAAGTCTAACCTATTTAATGCATCCTTATCATCACAAATTTCAATCAAACAATCACATAATTGAAATACTTCATCAATTATCCTTTTGCAATACTACAATCAGCCAAACGCAATGCTTAAAAAAACAACAAAATTTATACAATTGAAGTAGAAAGGGGGGGAAAGATCGAAGTAATACCTGCTGTTAAGAAGCTGATTATGCGATTGATTAGCTTTAGAGCCTGAAAATTGAATTGAATAATTCTAGGGTTTTGGTTGTAATTTTCCTACCATTTTTGGAAAGAGGGAAGAATTAGGAAGAGAGTCAATCAGGTGAAGAAAACGCCAATGTTTGTTTTGGTACTCCGCGCTTCACACGTTTGAAGGACTCCGCGCTAACAGTCGGCTCTAAGTCTAATGAAGGAATTTGGTGAGGCCGGCCGCCTCGCCATAATGAGGTGCCTCACCTGATCCGGCCTCTATATATATATATATATATATATATACATATATATATATATATATATATATATATATATGTATGTATATATATATAGATGTATATATATATATATATATATATATATATATATATATATATATATATATACATATGGTAAGCATACACAACTTATGGTAATAATGGTAAGTTACCGGACGAGCGTCATGTGAGACCTATAGCGAACCTCGGGACGAAGTTCCTTTTTAGGGGGAGTGAATGTAAGAACTCGGAGAAATTTAGAAAGAAAGAGCGCAATACGTAGGAAAGTAATGAGAGCGAACAAGAAACTTAGGAGAGATAGGACACATGTGTGTAACAATAAGAGTGACGAGGGGAAGAAAATACAAGAGTACAAGAGGACCGAGAATGAAGCTTGAGAGAAGACCGAGGAATAATTGAAAATGGGAGTGAGTGGAGAACTTCGGGGACGAAGTTCATTTTAAGGGGGGGAAGATTTTAATACCCGGCATTTGTGGGACCCGTACTTAGACCTAGGGATGTGTGAGGGAACCCACACGTACTCCGATAAGACCAAGTAAGACCTAAACTAGACCTAGTGGACTTCCAGTGGACCGAGTAATACCTCAAGTGGACCAAGTGAGTCGGTACTCGGTCGAATGAGGGTACACTCGACCAAGTGAGAGACACTCGGTCGAGTGAACCGGTCACTCTCACTCCGTCGAGTGTGCTGAGTTGTACCAGAGAGATGATATTTCGGGATTTCCATTCTATCCAACCCTATCCCGTTCATTCTCCTCATTCTCCCTTCTTACACTAAAGCCCTATACCTTCTCTCTAAAACACTCCCAAATGCCTTTCCCTAAACCTTCAAGCTTGGATTAATGGTGGAACATGTCTCCTATGCCCCGATCTACCTTTGTAAGTAGAAATCTCACCCTTTTCTCTTTGTCTTATGAGTAAATTCGAGTTAGGGTTTACTAAGAAAGGTTAATTAGTATTTAGTTAGGTAAAATGAGTAATTAGTACCTTATAATGAGGGATTTTATGTTATAACTTAGTATAGAGTGAATTGTGATAGTTATTACATGATTTATGTAGGATGAGACGATTTTATGAGATAAATACTTGGTGATTTCGATTAGCTTGAGGATTATGCTTAAAGGTAGGTTATCCTACTCGGTTTCAATGTTGTATAAGCATGTTTGTATGTCTTCCTTTGTCATATGCATTCACAAATTGGTTAGTATGTCATGTGGGTATTAGAAGGGTTGTTATTCATAACATGTGGGGTAGAATTCATGAATTGGTCATATGCTTAATGTGGCTCTTTTATTTTCTATGTATAGTTGTCAATGAATTGTGTTGGAGACCTTTGATGGTGGTAGTTGATTCTTGAGGAGACGTAAGACGGTTGGGAAACCGTCTTACGCTCGGGTCGCCCCTTGGAGATTCCCACTCCAAGGGGAATGTGCACATTAATGGCTTGAGTATGGAGGGACGCGTGTGGTTGAGACACGTCGTCTGGCAGGGGATCCGGTTGGCTTCCGAACCCGGTACGCCTAGGCGTGTCCCCGTACCTAGTATGGTGATCAGTATGTCCGGGCGTGTCCCGGTACCGGAATAGAGATTGAGGGTATGTCTGGGTGTGTCCCGATACCGGTATGATGTGGATTTATCCGTGTCTCATTCATATAATCAACATGTTGCGTGTTTCCTTACTATGTCATGTCTTGCATTTATCAATGAAACTGACGTTTGTCTATCTGTGTAAATGTCACCTTTTTCCGGGGTGGCCTGTGTTGATCCATATGATATTTTCGATCATATGGGGAGCAGTTGTTTACAGGTTAGCTTTGGTAGCATGCGGGACGAGGGACGAGGCTTGGTGATCTCCGAGTCGGACATGATTGATTAGATTAGCCTAGGAGTCATGACTTGTAATCTTTCATTATTCATTATTCGTTGTAAACCATTAAACCTGCTATTTATAATATTGTTCTGGGATTGTATCTCCGATTTCACTTCCTCGCGAAACCGAGATGGTAACGCCCTAATTATCTTGGCCAAATAGTTGGGGTGTTACATACCGGGTCGGGAAGTCAATCGGATCCCCTGCCAGACGTCGTGTCTCAACCACACGAGTCCCTCCGTGACTCAAGTCATTAATGTGCACATCCCTCTTGGAGTGGGAAGTTCCAAGAGGCGACTCAAACGGAAGACAGTCTCCTAATCGCCTTCCGTCTCCATATAACAAGTAACCAATCAAACCTCCATGTCCTCCGACATACAAGACAACACAATAAATACGTTATACCATATAACATGCCAATTACTGACTCGCTCAATGCAATTGATAATAAATTACTCATTTAGCAAATAAACACAATATTGAAACTGAGTAGGATAAACCTACCTTTTCGCAAGCTCCATAAGCAAATCCAAATAATAATAATAATATTGCTCCATAAACCGTCACCTAAATAAAATACGATTACACATAATTACTAATATAATCTAATTAAATTATAATATATGATTTAATATAATTAAATCTGAATCCCGATTCAAACACTCGCCAAAACCCATCTCGCTCACAACCTCATACTCCCTCCCTAACTCTGGCAGCCACCACTTCAACCACCACCTGCCGCTGCCATCGTGGCCACGACCACCAGCCACGGTGGACCACGGTCAACAGTACAACAACAACACCGAACAGCCCACAACAACATACAACCCGATCTACACAACTCGCAACACTACACCCAACCACCACTAGCCGACCCCACTATCGACGCCGGCCCCACCGTAGTCTGCCCTAGCCACGGTGGACCAAGTAGGCAACCACCACGCTAGCAGCACCACCACTCGACACAACATAAACGACAAATAACAACTTATGCAATCACCAACACAACCCGTGCACCTCTCCTTTTCCACCTATTTCCGACCACCAACCACCAACCATTCCGCCACCTAAGACCACCACTATACTCCCCACTCAACCCACGGCCCAACCAGCCCAATGTTAGCCCAGGTCAGTCATGGTTTAAGGGTCAAAATCCGTCTTAAGACGGTCGCACAAAACAGCTATAACTCATTAAAACACTCGGTTAAACGTAGGTATGGGTGGTCAACGGTGGTCAACAAACGGTCAAGGGTGGACAAGGTTGTGACGGTCGAATAAAATAATATATAAGCTAGTGAGACGGTCTTACCTTACGAACTCGGGGCGGAGGGACAAAATTCTCCTTCTCCTTTCTCTTCCTCTCATCTCCTCTTTTCTCTCTTAAGATGGGTGGTGGATTTTGTGAGATTACAAATGGATAAGGGTGGGTGGATAAGCTAGGAAGGAGGGTATATAAGGTGAGTGCGGTATACTACGTATATAATACATGTATAGTATATCGTATTGCGTATTATTATTATCATTACAACTTATTATTATTATTATTATTATTATTATTATTATTATTATTATTATTATTATTATTATTATTACTATTATTACCATTATTATTACTATTACTATTATTATTATTCCGTCTCAAGCTCAACTTGCTAAATACAATAAGTTATTATTATTATTATTATTATAGAATTATTATATAATTATTAAATACGGAGAATTACACACAATTTCTATTCCCGCCTAACTATTCTCTGTTTGGGCATCATTTTAGCCCACGACAAAATATGTTTCAGCCCACTTCATTTTACACGACAAAATAGCAACATGATTCTTAGAAATTGTTTAATAACCAATCAAAAAAACACTACAAAAAATGGCAACTAATCTTTGACCATTTCCTTCCAATTCGGATATGAAAAGGATTTTTTATATAATTATATATCCTCTATGATTATATACTTTTATATTATACTTCTATTATATATATAAAGGATTTCTTGAGCATGCTATAAACTCAGAGATTAGTTGCCATTTTTTGTAGTGTATTTTTTTTTTGGTTATTAAAGAATTTCTAAGAAAGGATTTCTTGAGGATACTTCTAATCGGGTCTTTGTGACATAGGTTAAACGACTATTATAACTCCGTTTTGTTAGCTCTTAATTATAAGTGCATGATAAAGAAACACTTTTTTTTCTATTTGAAATAATTTTTTTTTTGTACATAAGAGGGGCAAAGCCCCAAAGATTAACTAATGACTAAACGAGGAAAAGAAACCCCTAAAATATCGTCTCGGAGTATAGACCGTAACTCCATCATAGGAGTGTCCAAAATAGTTATGGTAGATGAAAAATGAATTCCTTTGTTTGCCAACCAATCCGCAGCTCGATTAACTTCTCGATAAATATGATCGATATGCACTTTCGAGCCATCTAATGCAATCAGGTCCTTGCATTGTTTAATAAGACGACGAAGATGACCACTCGCCAATTGCTCACTACGAAAAAACTCCACACAAGGATTGTTGTCCATATGAACCAACAGTTTGGTTATTCTTAAAGACCGTGCATGTTTCAATCCTACTACCAAGGCTTTTATCTCGGCTCTCATAGACGTGCATATACCACTAGAAAAGGTAAAGGCAGAGATAAAGTTACCCGACTCGTCGCGAATGATACCAGCACAACCCGTCTGACCTGGGTTACCCTTAGAGGCTCCATCCGGACCTGGGTTACCCATAGAGGCTCCATTGCAATATTTAGCGCGTAGAACCCATGCCCATAACCTTGATGGCTCGGAGAGAACCCGCCACCCAAGTTTAACTAAGAAAGCGGTGATACGTGCATATTCTATACACTTTATTTGCAGTTTTGGCACGTATTTCTATGCGTATTTGTTAGCTTAAAGCTACTATTTCTCCCGAAACGGATTACTTTGGAATTTCTATGATTTATTGTAGGAATGAGTGGAAGTAATCTAAATCAAGCTTAAAACGTCCTCCGGAAGCAACTTCATGGAAATTTGGAAGATAGGAGTTCGGACTTGCTCACCTTGGGATGCGTGCATGGAGTATAGAGGCTGATTGGAAGAGAAAAGGAAGTCACTGCACAGCGTAGTTGGTCGATCGACCAACACCTCCAGTCGATCGACCGTGGAAGTTCAGCAGAAGAGTCTGCACTGTACTGCTTGGTCGATCGACCATGCCACTTAGTTGATCGACCAAGTCGCGAACCTGAGATTTATTTTATGTTTTAGTCTTTTAAAAGCCCAATGGTAATTAACTTTTGGGGCATCGTTTATCAGTAGTACGCAACAATAATTTAGGTTATGCTTTTTATTATTCAAGAAGTGAAGTTTAGATCTAGTTTTGTAGACAAGAAAGTGAGACAACAGATTCAAATTTCAATTACTTTGTTCATCAATTCTTTAGTAAGCTTTAATACAATTTCCTTCTTCTTTTATTTCTTATCAATTCAATTCTTGTTGTTACTAGTTTTATTCAAGCAATTCAGTTTTAATCTTTTGTCTTAAATTCAATTTCAATCATGTTAATTTCATTGTATGTCTTTAAGTTTGCAATTGTTATAGTTTTAATCATGCATAGCTAATTATCTTGATTGGGAACGAGGTGAGTCATGGCGTAAATTAGGGTCAATTTTATTAGTATGATTTTCTTCCATATCGATCTTATTACCTTTTGATAAACCCGTCTTGCTAGATTGAAAGATTAGTAGGTTAGGTTTTCATTAGTTTTGGAATTTCCTTTGAGCGAAAGCTTCGAGAAATTATAGGGAATTAGAAGACCGTAAGGTTAATTTTGAGCATTGATCGAAAGGCTTGCTCATATTTCCTTAGACCGTATTACAGGACCTCTGCTACCTTTTTGACCTGACCTTAGCCATGGTGAACCGAAGTTCCTGATCTTCTTTTTATCTTGTTTGAGAAATTTCTTATTTTAGCAATTAGTCACTAGAATCAAAAAATTCAACCCCCCCCCCCCCCCCCCATTTAATTGCTACTTCAATAGATTAAAAATTAGCAAATAGAATTGATCTTGTCTCTCTGTGGCTCGACCCTTACTATCACTAGCTATAGTTTTAGTTTGGATTATAAATTTAATTTTGATACAAAACGACGGTATCAAATTTGGCGTCGTTGCCGGGGAGACGGTGTAATTCTGTTTGCTTTATTTTTAGTTTATTTTTCTTGTCTCAAGGAACTTTGGTTCCTTGAGGCCGTTGCTTACTCTTGCTTCTAGTTTTGCTTTTGCACAGTTAGAAGACAGGTTCTTGAGAGGAAGACTGGAGTACTCTCAGTTTTGCGAACATGACTACAATATATGACAATCTTCACCACAAGAGCAAAGATGTTCCAAAGGGATACGAATTACCTACCCCTACTATCGGTCACTTCGAATTTCGTTCCTCCTATATCAATTTAGTGGAGCGAAATCGGTTTTCTGTCTACCGGACGAGGATCCTTTGAAGCATATGGAAATTTTCACGGACTCATGCTCCATACCTGCACTACTGGGTGACCCAAGATGAAGTAAAGGGGATGATGTTCCTATACTCCTTGAAGGATTCAACGAGATTGGTACCGCTACCTTGATAGGGTAGCAAATGAGTCACTGGATCGGACATCTCTAGCATTAGCTTTTTACAAAAAATACTTCCCACTCGCAAAGACCGATGCCTTGAGGAGCCAAGCATTACAAACTTCCAAAGCAAGGACCGATGAGGAATTTTGTGAAGCATGGAGACGTTTCAAGAGATTGGTTCGATCTGTTCCTCACCACGGTTTCCAGCAGGTGGTACCTTTGCAACCTATTCTACAATTCTCTATATGATGACTACAAGGTTATCCTGGACGCAGCTGTGAATGGTAGGTTCCAAAATAACACTGGTCAGAATAAAGGTTGGAACACTATAGAAGAGATGGAAGTCCATAGAGCTGAGTTTGGGAGTTCGCGTGGAAACTCGCGAAAGCAAAGTGATAAAATAAGTGTCGTTGCGACACTCATAGCTTCTATTACAGCCCGTCTCGAGAAGCTCGAGACTTCTGAAGCTCCCAAGGAAAGAGTTTAAATTCTTGTTCATAACTCAGATGAGACCGCGGAATTGAGAGAAATAGTCCGAGCTCTTTTGGTTCAAGTCACAAAAATAGAAGAAGCTGGGATTGAATCTGCAAAGAATTTTGTGAAGCAGTTAGAGAATTTAGAGGCTAACCAAGTCGCCAGTTCTTCAAGCAAATGTGAAGGGCCAATTGAAACCATTAATGCCATTAATCTCCGAAGTGGCCTCTCTTATGATGGTCCCGATAAGCCAAGAGAAGACTCGGGAAATGATGAAAAGAAAGATTTAAATTCTGGTGCGAAAACGAGCTTTCTCACAGCCCGATTACCGGGTCGATCGACCAACAACAGCAGTCGATCGACCAGGACTTCAGATGAAAAAGTTCCTGACCAGAAACTAATTGAACCCAGCGCATGTGGTCGATCGACCAACAATGTAAGTCGATCGACTGAAGTTCCTGACGAAGGAGTTTCTGACCAGAAACTGTTCATGCCCAGTGCGATTGGTCGATCGACCGAGACCAATGGTCGATCGACTGGGTCTCCAGTGCAGGACGCAAATCCGTCAATTAATTTGCATGATTCTATACTCATTGATGATTTGACGGAGGTTTTAAATTTACGGAAGCTGAAGGTTGCTGATCCTATGGCCACTGTTGCAGTCCCGTATCCGGAGCGTTTAAAGAATACTAAGCTGGAGCGCAAGTTTGGTAAGTTTTAGGAGATGGTCAAGAATCTTGAGGTAACCATTCCTTTCATTGATCTAATTACCCAGGCACCCTCTTATGCTAAATTTATAAAAGACATTTTGAATCGTAAGAGAAATTTTCATGATGATGGTAATGTTGCTTTTGTGGAAGAATGCAATGCTCTTTCGGAAATTAATATACCACCTAAATTAAAGGACCCGGGTAGCTTTTCAATTCCCTGCATTATAGGTAACCACGAAATTGGAAAGGCCCTTTGTGATTTAGGGGCCAGTGTCAGTGTCATGCCATATTCCGTTTGCGAAAGGCTAAATATTGGTAGACTTAAGGTGACCGATATTACCCTTCAGATGGCAAATAGATCGACTCAGAGACCTTTAGGAGTCTTAGAGGATGTACCCGTTCGAGTGGGTAAGTTTTTATTCCTGTCGATTTCGTTATTTTGGACATTGCGAGCACGATCGATACCTATTATTTTAGCTAGACCATTTTTACATACAGCTAGGGCTGTAATATATGTCAAACGCGGAATCATTACCTTAGAGATAGGGGATGACACCATTGAGTTCAGTCTTGCTCGTAAGTCGACTGAACCTGCTGATGATGATACGTGTTATTCCATTGATATTGTTGACAGGGCTGTCAATTGTAACTGGAGGGAATCCTTAGCCAAGGATCCCCTAGCTGATCTAACCCGTTTAGATGAGTGTGCAGATAATACAGCGGAGAATGCTGAGGAGCCAGATGTTTTGGTAGCCTCAATGGAGAGCTACGAGCTCACAGAGGAAGAAGATGAGATGCTCTTAAGCCTGGCCAACGAGAATTTGGTAAACACTTGTTATACCATTGAATTCGATTCTGCCTATGCTGTAGAGGTAAAGGTGCCAGAGCGTAGGCCACTTCCTCCTAATCTTAAGTATGTTTTTCTAGATGATACGGAGCAGTACCCAGCTATTGTTAGTGCTAAGCTTAATGATGACCAGCTTTCTGCTTTGATGTGTGTGCTTAAGAAAAACAGGAAGGCTTTAGGTTACTCTTTGGATGATTTTAAGGGCATCAGGCCTGATAATTGTATGCACAGGATAGAGCTGGAGGAAGGCCACAAGCCTTACAGACAGGGTCAAAACAAGTTGAACCTGAAGATGCAGGAAGTCGTTATGGCCGAGGTGATGAAACTACTCGATGCAGGTATTATTTATACAGTTGGCAACTCCAAGTGGGTTAGCTCAGTTCAGGTAGTTCCGAAGAAAGGAGGGGCTACCGTGGTTAAGAATGAGAAAAATGAATTAATACCAACGCGAGTTGTGACAGGGTGGCGGATGTGCATTGATTATAGACAGTTGAATGCCGCCACCAAGAAAGACCACTTCCCCCTCCCTTTTGTTGACCAAATGACTGAAAGACTTGCTTCTAACAAATTTTTCTGTTTTCTAGACGGATATTCAGGGTTCTTTCAGATCCCTATTCATCCGGATGATCAGAGTAAGACCACTTTTACTTGTCCACAGGGTGTTTTTGCATACCGCAGAATGCCTTTCGGATTATGTAACGCCCCAGCTACCTTTTAGAGGTGCATGATGGGGATTTTTTCTGATTATATAGAGAACATTATGGAGGTATTTATGGATGATCTCTTAGTTTATGGTAATGACTTTGATCGTTGTTTAGCCAATCTTGATAAAGTCATGCAGCGTTGTATTGATGTTAATCTTGTTTTAAACTGGGAAAAATGTCAGTTCATGGTCAATGAGGGAGTTGTGTTAGGGCATCTGATTTCTGATAAGGGTATACATATTGATAAGGCAAAAGTGCAGGTGATTGAGCAATTGCCTCCCCCTGTGAATGTTAAAGGAGTGAGGAGTTTCCTTGGTCACGCTGGTTTTTATCGGCGTTTCATTAAGGATTTTTCAAAAATTGCTAAACCACTTACACAATTGCTCCTTAAGGATGCTGTCTTTGAGTTTACTGATGAGTGCCTTTTAGCTTTTAACAGGTTAAAGAAGGCTCTAGTTTCTGCGCCAATCATTCAGCCGCCTGATTGGGACCTCCCATTCGAGATTATGTGTGATGCCAGCCATTATGCGATTGGTGCAGTTTTGGGACAGCGGAAGAATAAAGTTTTGAATGTCATATATTATGCGAGCCGAACTCTGGATGAGGCTCAAGTCAATTATTACATCACTGAGAAGGAGTTTCTGGCTGTAGTTTTTGCCTTAGACAAATTTCGGTCTTATTTGTTAGGTTCTAAGGTTGTTGTTTATACTGACCATGCAGCGCTGAAGACCCTCTTTCTTAAGAAGGATATGAAGCCGAGGCTTTTGAGGTGGATACTCCTTTTGCAGGAGTTTGATTTGGAGATCAAAGATAAGAAAGGTGCAGAGAATATGGTGGCTGACCATTTATCTCGTCTGCAGCTGACAGAAAGGGAGGATTCGTTACCCATTAATGATTCTTTTCCTGATGAGAGTCTGTTAGCTATTACTAATTCAGGGTCTTATCCACCTCCGTGGTTTGCTGATTATGCCAATTTTGTTGTGACAGGTAAGATACCACCCGAGCTTTCATGGCAGCCGAAGAAGCGGTTCGCTTATGATGCTAGATAATACTTTTGGGATGATCCTTATATTTTCAAGGAATGCGCAGAGGGTCTTATCCGGAGATGTGTGCCTCAATGGGAGGTGAAGGATATCCTAGAATCTTGCCACTCTTCTGCCTATGGTGGTCACCATGGTCCGTCCCGGACTGTGGCTAAGGTACTCCAATCTGGTTTCTATTGGCCAACTTTGCATGCAGATAGTCGCAATTTTGTTGCTGAGTGCGATGCCTGTCAAAGATCAGGGAATATTTCAAAGAGACATGAGATGCCACAGGTAGGCATTCTAGAGGTTGAGATTTTTGATGTCTGGGGCATTGATTATCAAGGACCTTTTCCGAGCAGTCAAGGTAATAAATATATCCTCGTAGCTGTAGATTATGTGTCCAAATGGGTAGAAGCTATCGCTACTCCCCATTGCGATGCAAAAGCTGTGATTAAGCTATTTAAAAAGATTATTTTCCCTCGTTTTGGTGTCCCTAGGGTTGTCATTAGCGATGGTGGAATGCATTTTAAAGAGAAACAACTTAGTGCTTTATTGACTAAATTTGGTGTCCAACATCGTAGAGGTTTGGGGTATCATCCCCAAACTAGTGGTCAAGTTGAGATTTCCAACCGAGAATTGAAAGAAGTTTTAGCTAAAGTTGTTTCTAAATCACGGAAATATTGGAGTCTTAAGTTAGATGATGTCTTATGGGCTTATAGAACCGCGTTTGAAACGCCAATTGGGATGTCACCCTTCCGATTGATTTATGGTAAGACATGTCATTTACCTGTTGAGCTGGAGCGTAAGTCTTGGTGGGCTATTTGTGATTTGAATTTGGATCCTAACCTCTCTCGTGAGAAACGTATGACACAGCTAAACGAGCTGGAGGAATTTAGGCTGCTGGCCTATGATAATGCTAGGATCTACAAAGAGAAAACGAAGCGCTGGCACGACAAGAGAATCATTAAGCTCGAGTTCCATATTGGCGATAAGGTACTCCTTTTTAATGCTCGTATCCGTTTATTTCCTGGAAAGCTGAAATCCAGGTGGACTGGCCCTTATACGGTCACAGCAGTTACAAAGTTCGGATCGGTTGAACTGGAGACCTCTGTTGGAGAAAGGTTCAAAGTTAATGGCCAATATGTGAAGCATTATCACGGAGCTGACGAATTTGTTGGGCAGGTCGAAGTACTTTACTTTGACCCAAATTTAGAAGCTGCAAACTGAGGTAAAAAGGTCGTGCGGGACCTCTTAAACAAGCGCTAACCGGGAGGCAACCCGGCTTGTACATTTTTTGTAATTAGGAACTTTACAGTCTTATTTCATTTAATTTGCATTAGAAGTTTTAGTTATTTGATTTTAATTAGCATTCCTTTTCTTACTCTTTTTCCGAGTTACTAAGCTGTGTTTAATCATAATTAGTAAAGATATTATTCTTATTATAGAACTCTAAACTAAAATTTTGAAAATGCTTTTATGATTTTAATGATTTTAACATTAGTGAATGTTAAATCTTGTTATTGGAGACGTCCCAATAATGGGTTTTCTCATTTATTGGTGTAGAAATATTTTTATATCTTGATATGAATGTGGATGTTCTTGTCTGATCAACAAGAGTATCACCGTTTCATTGAAAAGATACCTATATTTTTCTTATGATTATATTATTAAGATGTTGTATACTATAATTTCTCCTTCTAAGTTTCGAGGACGAAACTTTTTAAAAGGAGGAGTGATTGTAACACCCCGTAATTTCGGACCGTTAATATATTGCGGAAGTAATTTATTAATCAAGTAAAATTTGATATTAATGTATTTGAAGTAATAATAATTCAAAGAAATATAATTTTATTATATTTTGAAGAAAAGTATTTATTTTGATAGTTTCGAAATGTTTAAAAATAGTTTAAACCGTGTAAAAACTTTTTATTTCGAAATAAGGGCATATCGGGGAAAAATGACAACTCTTTTGAAAATTGGGCAAACGATTATGGAAATGGGTCATATGAATACTCAATTTTCTTGTAATCTCGTGTTTAAGAACTTTGGTCTTGTCGGAATTTGCAATTGACAAGCGGTTCTAATTATCATCGAGATGAACCAAAACCGACTCATAAAATTTCCGTCTCAATCCCGCCTTTCCTCTTCCTTTTCCGCGGCACCTCCCTTCCCCCTTTCCTTTTCATTTTTCTTTTTCCAACTTCATCTTCCTCAATGTTCTAAAGTGTTCTATCACAAAAACACCATCTTTAAACAAAAATTCAAGCTAATTTCATCATAACTTCCTCATTTCTACTCCAAATTTCACAAAATTTATATTTTCGGAATCCTCTCTTCAAGATCTACATCCTAGTGAAGATTTGGAGGACGAGTTTGGGGACTCGTATATTGTTGAAGATAGTGGTTAGTTGGCAGATTAGGGTTTGGGTTCAAGGTGCTAATTGCTCATTTTGTTGTTAAAGGTAACATATTTCGAGTTACTCGACGAATAATCGTCACATTCTTTGCTTTTTGTATGATTTTGGTGATTTTTATTTGAGTAGTTTATGTCACATGATAATATGGGTTAATTTCTTGTCTAGTTCATGTCTTTTGGTTAGTTTAAGTTAACATATTAGTATAGGAATGATTAATTGATGCTTGATTTATGTTAAACGAACAAAAATGGAGAAATGGAGGGTTGGGGTGGCGGCCAGCAAGCCCGGCAGTTCCCGTGCGGGCCACGGCGGCCCGGTCACCCGTTGCTTGTTTCGCGGTTTTTCATGCATTATTTGTCATTTCGGGTTTATTAATGTTATAATTAGTATAAGTAACAAATGGGTAATCTTTTGAAATGAATCATATTAGTAGTAAAAATTATGTTGATAGTAAAAATTATGTTTATTTTGGTAGTTGACACATGTTAGAATAGGTTATGAAATGAAATTGTAATGAATAGGCTCAAAATGAATTTTATAGCGATAATTGTAATGTTTGGATGATTATGCCGAAAACTCGAGCCTTGGTCCCTTTGATCAATCGATGTCGATCAATTGTGTGATTGGTCACCGCAATTTAACCCGTACTGTCGCAGATCGGGTTGCGGGTAAAAATTCGGTTGGATGAAATTTTATATGAATTGGATAATCGGCCTTTTTCTTATTTTAGGCCATTTATTAAGTTTTAGTTCACATGTGTTGTTGGTTGAATTTAATAGTTTCTTATATTGTAGAAACGGCCCTAGATTCCCTGAAACCTTTAATATTGTTAATATTGCTAGAAATGGTATTCGTATTAAATACTTTTTGCAGGTTGTTGTGTTTGTCATAGATAGGTCTTTATAGTCTTTGACGAGTATATGTTCACTGCTTAATAGCCTTTGTGTGCCCGACTTGGTGGGATTATATCCAAGTTGGGGCATGACCTCGTTACTTATTTTGATAGTAAGTGGTCAGCTTAAGTACTAGCCAACCCTTTGGTGGACTCCTTAGGGTACTCACTTTGTTTTAGAAAAATTGTGGGTCTTGGGTGCGGTGGTGTGTATCCGCATGTCTAGGTCTGCGCAGATTATAGGCTAGGGTTGTGTTGTGTCTTGGCCATGTTTTGATAGAACCTCTGAGCCAAGATACCGGTTCGATTACCTTCCCTACCTCGTGGTATAGACTCGAGTTACAGAGTGACTATTGACGGGACTAAGAACTTATGCCTGTCTTTGATATATTGTCCTTTCTTGTATGGTGATTTTATGAATTGTAATAGGTGAGATGTAAGCCGGTTACAATTGATAAAGTTTGGATTACTATTTGTTATATGTTTCACATGATAGTTTAATTTGGTCAGTTTAGGGGTCATAGGTTAGAATACTTGATAATTAAATTGTTTATCATATTGTTTACATGTTACATTAAATATGACATTTCGTGGCTGGGAGGACTCGAAGTTACTCCCCACTGAATTGTGGCTTTCGTGTTTGTATAAAATGCGATTGACAGGTTGATGATGCTTAGTTGGGGTTCACGGACGAGCTAGTGAGCAAGAGAACCTTGGACTTAGTTTGGTTATATTTTGTAGAAACCTTTAACTTTTGGTTGTGTATATATTTTGAAGGGACATATGTCTCCCTCTTCTATTTTGGTTTGTATCACTATATCCCCGTGTCTTTAGTTATGTTATGTAAATTAGTTTGTTAGCATTTGCAGGTTTTGGGCACTCTTAAGTTGGAAATGTTTGTGAATGGTTTAGGAAAGTTTTAAAAATTACAGGTTTTATCTAGTTGAACCAATTACAAACATATCCTGTCAGTTTTTTTGTAGAATTTACGCATTTATTTAACGCTATATATAAGGGTGTCACAGTTGGTATCAGAGCTTGTTGCTCCCGACGCACGTTTGTGCATCCCACTTAAATCACTTGACCTTTAAATAATAAACTTGAGAGATGGGTAGGATGGGTAGATTTAGGATTTTATGTGGTAGTCTGTTTGTGATTGCTAATTGTTAGGTACTAATTAATTTTCTCTTTTGTAAGATGGCTCCGCCAAGAAGAATTGATGATGCTCTTTTACTAGTTCTTACTCAAATTCTCCAAAACCAACAAAATTAGCAGAATCAACAAGCTCCTCCTCCCCCGCCTCCTGAGGGTACTCCAGGCACCTATACTTGGGTGGCTAATCAATTAACTCGAATCAACACTCCCACTTATGGTAGAGAGATTGATCCAGTTGCTCTTACGGGGTGGTTTCGGGAGTTGGAGAAAAGCTTTACGTTGTATGATGTTAAGAAGGAACATAAGGTGAAGTTGGCATCTCACTTCCTAGTACGAGAAACAGATCGATGGTGGTCCATGATCTGGCCTACTACGTTTCATCCGAACCGGGATTTGACTGGGAACGTTTCAAGGAATTAGTGGAGGCCCGATTCTATCCGCAAGAGCTTAAACAGCAGAAGTTGAAGGGATTCATGGAATTAAAGCAAGGAAGCCTTCATGTTCAGACCTTCACTGATAAATTCAACGAGTTGGCTCATTATGCAACTAGATTGGTGAAGAATGACAACGAAAAAGCCTTCTTTTATCTTGAAAAGTTCTCTCCTAAAATCAAAAGCATGGTCCGTCGGGATTCCACTAGCTTTGTTTCAATTTACAATGATGCTTTATGGGCTGAGAATTCCCTGAAAGACATCGAAAATGAAGCTCGTGCAACCAGTTCCAATCTTGGCAAGAGGCCTTTATATCCATCTTCTAGGCCTTATACTCCTTCACCCAGGTTCATCTCTTCTCCCTCTAACCCAAACAAGAGGAGATTTGTTTCTAATGTGCAAGCTAACCGGGGTGGTCAATCTTCAGCTTTTAACGACAATAAAGGTACTAAAGACCGAGTGTGCTATAACTGCAAGAAACCAGCACATCCTGGTAAATGCTTCGTTGATCCTATCATATGCTTTTCATGCAACAAACCGGGCCACAAGGCTAATGTTTGCCCGGAGAAGAAGGTGACGGCTCCTACTACTCCTGCCGCCCCAGTGAGGCCAGTGAGGCCGAAGGGTCGGATTTTTGTCATGAGTCGAGCAGAAGCTGAGGCACACCCTGATATCATTACTGGTACATTTTCTATTTTTGATGCTCCTTGTTTGTTACTATTTGATACGGGTGCCTCTTTATCTTTTATTTCAATAAAACTTTCCGATAAATTATCACTTGAATCATCACATGGAGAAAGCACATCTATATCCTTACCCTCTGGGGATGTCTTTTCCTGTTCTAAAATCTATCCGGAAGTCCCTATTTCTATTGCGGGATCTATATTTCCAGCAAATCTTTTCCAATTTCCGCTTGAAGAATTTGATGTCATTTTGGGCATGGATTGGTTACATACTTATCATGCTCGATTTGAATGTCGGGACCAGAAAATAATTCTTACAAGCCCTTCAGGTCACCGTGTGTCTTATCAAATGGTTAAAAGACAAACCGGTACTAAATTAATTTCTGCTATGAAGTTTGTCAATGCGATGAAAAAAGGTCATCAAGCCTTCTTGTGTATGGTGACTCCTTCTGATTCTTCCTCTCTGCCTCCTAAAGAGAACATTCCTGTAGTATGTGAATTTCCCGATGTTTTTCCTGATGAGCTACCGGGAATTCCGCCTGAAAGGGAAGTTGAATTTACTATTGATCTCATTCCTGGTACCGGCCCTATTGCTAAAGCTCCTTATAGGCCGGCACCGTCTGAAATGAAAGAGTCAAGGCTCACCGGATGATTTGATTGCCAAAGGTTTTATCCGACCTAGCTCTTCACCTTGGGGTGCTCCTGTTCTCTTTGTAAGGAAGAAGGATGGATCTATGCGATTATGCATAGATTATCGTGAACTTAACCGGGTTACTATTAAGAATAAATATCCTCTTCCTAGAATTGATGATCTTTTCGACCAACTCCGAGGTGCTTCCACTTTTTCTAAGATTGATCTTCGTTCGGGCTATCATCAAATTCCAGTCCGAGAAGTGATATTCTTAAAACCGCCTTCGATGCGAGATATGGTCATTTCGAGTTTACGGTGATGCCATTCGGTTTGACCAATGCTCCAGCAGTATTCATGGATCAGATGAACCGTACTTTCAGAGAACACCTTGACAAATGCGTTGTAGTGTTCATTGATGACATCCTGATCTATTCTAAATCTGAAGAAGAACATGTCCAACACCTTCGTGCTATTTTGGAGATTCTGCGCCGTGAAAAATGGTATGCTAAATTCTCTAAATGTGAATTCTGGTTACCTAAAGTGACCTTCCTTGGGCACGTCATTTCAAAAGAGGGCGTTATGGTAGATCCTGCCAAAATTGAAGCCGTTGTTGATTGGAAAAGTTCGACCAATGTTTCTGAAATCCGTAGTTTCCTTGGCTTGGCGGGTTACTATCGGCGATTTGTGAAGGATTTTTCAAAGATTGCTAGGCCGATGACTCAGTTGCTGAAGAAAGAGTCTAAGTTTGTGTGGTCTGAGGAGTGTGAAAATGCCTTCCAGGAATTGAAAAATAGGTTGACTACCGCTCCGGTGTTGACCTTACCTGAAGAAGGAGTGGACTTTGATGTTTACTGTGATGCTTCTAAGCATGGTATAGGTTGTGTCTTGATGCAAAAAGGGAAAGTCATTGCGTATGCCTCTCGACAGCTTAGAGTTCATGAAGTTAACTACCCGACTCATGATCTTGAATTAGCTGCGGTGGTGCATGCTTTAAAGATTTGGAGACACTACCTCATTGGAGTCCATTGCAACATCTACACCGACCACAAAAGCCTGAAATATATATTTACCCAAAAAGAGCTGAACATGAGACAAAGAAGATGGTTAGAATTGGTGAATGACTATGATGCCGATCTAATTTATCACGAAGGAAAAGCTAATGTGGTGGCTGATGCTCTTAGCAGAAAATCCTGTCATTCTTTGAATTCTTTTCAGAATTACCTCCGAACTTGCTTTAGAACTTCAAAAATTAGGAGTAAGCCTTGTAAAAAGGGGCTCTCATCATCTTGATGTCATGTCGGCCAACTCGACTTCTCTTGTGAGATCCGTGCTTGCCTTCCCGATGATCCTACTTTCAAATCCATTCGAGCTAAAATTCAACTTGGGCAAGCTAAGGATTGTAAGATTGATGATGATGGGTATCTTCGTTATCATGGTAGAATCTATGTTCCGAGTGCAGCCGATTTGAGAAAAAGAATTCTTGATGAAGCACACCTCTCTCCTTACTCCGTTCATCCGGGAGGTACCAAAATGTACAAAGATTTGAGATTGCAATTCTGGTGGCCTAGGATGAAGATTGAAGTTATGGAGTATGTCAAAATGCCTCACCCGCCGAAAGTAAAGGTAGAGCATCAAAAGCCTGGGGTTTGCTTCAACCCTCGGATGTTCCTCTTTGGAAATGGGAGTCTATTTCCATGGATTTTGTGATGGCTTTACCCAGGACTTCCACCGGGAAGAATGTTTGTTTGGGTGGTTGTGGACCGATTGACTAAGTGTGCTCGGTTTATTCCCATCAAAGAGACCTGGAGATTAGAAGTTCTAGCTGGTGCCTATGTGAATGAAGTAGTGCGCTATCATGGGGTTCCTAAAGATATAGTTTCAGATCGAGACCCTCGATTTTGTTCTCGTTTCTGGACTGTATTACAGGAGGCCTTGGGTAGTAAACTATTGATGAGCACTGCTTTTCATGCCGCCACTGATGGTCAAACTGAGAGAACAATTCAAACTTTAGAGGATCTTCTTCGTGCCTGTGCTTTAGATTTCCAAACTTCTTGGGAGAAATGTTTACCTCTGGTTGAGTTCTCTTACAACAACAGCTATCAAGCCTCCATTAAAATGGCACCATATGAAGCTCTGTACGGTAGAAAATGCCGTACTCCAGTCTGTTGGGATCAAACCCAAAATGTTCCAATGTTAGGACCTGATTTGGTGACCGAGTCCGTCGAACAAGTTAAGATCATTCGGGAGCGGATGAAAGCCGCTCAGGACCGTCAAAAATCATATGCTGATGTCCGTCGTCGACCACTTTCTTTTGAGGTTGATGATCAAGTATTCCTTAAAGTGTCACCTATGAAAGGGGTCAAACGGTTTGGCGTTAAAGGGAAGTTGAGCCCTAAATATATTGGACCTTTCCGGGTGATTGAAAAGATTGGTCCTGCTGCTTACCGTTTAGAATTGCCCCCAAATCTGAGCAAGGTTCACAATGTCTTCCATGTTTCTCAGTTGAGGAAGTACATTAGTGACCCTAGCCATATCATCCAAGAAGAGATTCTTGAATTGGAGCCTAACTTGGCAGTTGACGAAAGGCCAATTCAGATTCTTGAAAAAGCCAATAAGCAACTTAGGAGCAAAGTTGTACCTCTAGTCCGTGTTCTTTGGCATTGTGGAAATGTCGAAGAAGAGACTTGGGAGACTGAAGCTTCTATGTTAGCTAAATATCCTGAATTATTCTCGTAAGGTATTCCTTTTCTTACTCTTTTTCCGAGTTACTAAGTTGTGTTTAATCATAATTAGTAAAGATATTATTCTTATTATAGAACTCTAAACTAAAATTTTGAAAATGCTTTTATGATTTTAATGATTTTAACATTAGTGAATGTTAAATCTTGTTATTGGAGACGTCCCAATAATGGGTTTTCTCATTTATTGGTGTAGAAATATTTTTATATCTTGATATGAATGTGGATGTTCTTGTCTGATCAACAAGAGTATCACCGTTTCATTGAAAAGATACCTATATTTTTCTTATGATTATATTATTAAGATGTTGTATACTATAATTTCTCCTTCTAAGTTTCGAGGACGAAACTTTTTAAAAGGAGGAGTGATTGTAACACCCCGTAATTTCGGACCGTTAATATATTGCGGAAGTAATTTATTAATCAAGTAAAATTTGATATTAATGTATTTGAAGTAATAATAATTCAAAGAAATATAATTTTATTATATTTTGAAGAAAAGTATTTATTTTGATAGTTTCGAAATGTTTAAAAATAGTTTAAACCGTGTAAAAACTTTTTATTTCGAAATAAGGGCATATCGGGGAAAAATGACAACTCTTTTGAAAATTGGGCAAACGATTATGGAAATGGGTCATATGAATACTCAATTTTCTTGTAATCTCGTGTTTAAGAACTTTGGTCTTGTCGGAATTTGCAATTGACAAGCGGTTCTAATTATCATCGAGATGAACCAAAACCGACTCATAAAATTTCCGTCTCAATCCCGCCTTTCCTCTTCCTTTTCCGCGGCACCTCCCTTCCCCCTTTCCTTTTCATTTTTCTTTTTCCAACTTCATCTTCCTCAATGTTCTAAAGTGTTCTATCACAAAAACACCATCTTTAAACAAAAATTCAAGCTAATTTCATCATAACTTCCTCATTTCTACTCCAAATTTCACAAAATTTATATTTTCGGAATCCTCTCTTCAAGATCTACATCCTAGTGAAGATTTGGAGGACGAGTTTGGGGACTCGTATATTGTTGAAGATAGTGGTTAGTTGGCAGATTAGGGTTTGGGTTCAAGGTGCTAATTGCTCATTTTGTTGTTAAAGGTAACATATTTCGAGTTACTCGACGAATAATCGTCACATTCTTTGCTTTTTGTATGATTTTGGTGATTTTTATTTGAGTAGTTTATGTCACATGATAATATGGGTTAATTTCTTGTCTAGTTCATGTCTTTTGGTTAGTTTAAGTTAACATATTAGTATAGGAATGATTAATTGATGCTTCAGACGATGTTAAACTGAACAAAAATGGAGAAATGGAGGGTTGGGGTGGCGGCCAGCAGGCCCGGCAGGCCCGTGCAGGCCCACGGCTGGCCCGGGTCAGCCCGTTGCTTGTTTCGCGGTTTTTCATGCATTATTTGTCATTTCGGGTTTATTAATGTTATAATTAGTATAAGTAACAAATGGGTAATCTTTTGAAATGAATCATATTAGTAGTAAAAATTATGTTGATAGTAAAAATTATGTTTATTTTGGTAGTTGACACATGTTAGAATAGGTTATAAAATGAAATTGTAATGAATAGGCTCAAAATGAATTTTATAGCGATAATTGTAATGTTTGGATGATTATGCCGAAAACTGAGCCTTGGTCCCTTTGACTGAATCGATGTCAGTCAATTGTGTGATTGGTCAGCCGCAATTTAACCCGCACTGCCGCAGATCGTTGCATGTAAAAATTGATTGGATGAAATTTTATATGAATTGGATAATCGGCCTTTTTCTTATTTTAGGCCATTTATTAAGTTTTAGTTCACATGTGTTGTTGGTTGAATTTAATAGTTTCTTATATTGTAGAAACGGCCCTAGATTCCCTGAAACCTTTAATATTATTAATATTGCTAGAAATGGAATTCGTATTAAATACTTTTTGCAGGTTGTTGTGTTTGTCATAGATAGGTCTTTATAGTCTTTGACGAGTATATGTTCACTGCTTAATAGCCTTTGTGTTCCTGACTTGGTGGGATTATATCCAAGTTGGGGCATGACCTCGTTACTTATTTTGATAGTAAGTGGTCAGCTTAAGTACTAGCCAACCCTTTGGTGGACTCCTTAGGGTACTCACTTTGTTTTAGAAAAATTGGGGTCTTGGGTGCGGTGGTGTGTATCCGCATGTCTAGGTCTGCGCAGATTATAGGCTAGGGTTGTGTTGTGTCTTGGCCATGTTTTGATAGAACCTCTGAGCCAAGATACCGGTTCGATTACCTTCCCTACCTCGTGGTATAGTCTCGAGTTACAGAGTGACTATTGACGGGACTAAGAACTTATGCCTGTCTTTGATATATTGTCCTTTCTTGTATGGTGATTTTATGAATTGTTATAGGTGAGATGTAAGCCGGTTACAATTGATAAAGTTTGGATTACTATTTGTTATATGTTTCACATGATAGTTTAATTTGGTCAGTTTAGGGGTCATAGGTTAGAATACTTGATAATTAAATTGTTTATCATATTGTTTACATGTTACACTACATGTTACATTAAATATGACATTTCGTGGCTGGGAGGACTCGAAGTTACTCCCCACTGAATTGTGGCTTTCGTGTTTGTATAATGCGATTGACAGGTTGATGATGCTTAGTTGGGGTTCACGGACGAGCTAGTGAGCAACAGAACCTTGGACTTAGTTTGGTTATATTTTGTAGAAACCTTTAACTTTTGGTTGTGTATATATTTTGAAGGGACATATGTCTCCCTCTTCTATTTTGGTTTGTATCACTATATCCCCGTGTCTTTAGTTATGTTATGTAAATTAGTTTGTTAGCATTTGCAGGTTTTGGGCACTCTTAAGTTGGAAATGTTTGTGAATGGTTTAGGAAAGTTTTAAAAATTACAGGTTTTATCTAGTTGAACCAATTACAAACATATCCTGTCAGTTTTTCTGTAGAATTTACGTATTTATTTAACGCTATATATAAGGGTGTCACAAAAGGTATGTCTCTAATCCCTTTTTAATCCTTTATATTCGATTCTCGCTGAATTTCTATGCCCTTATTTGGAGCAATGTTACATTTTGATCGAAAAATCGATTTGGAGAAAATCAATTTCAGGCCAATTTCTTTCGATTTTTGTGCTTTAATTGCCTTTGCTATCCTATTCCCTTGATTTTCAAGCCATCTTAGCAACTAGGAAATGCTTAATTCCGTTTTCCCCAATTTTTCGAAACCCTAATTTCGTCTTCGAATTCTGATTTTTGTTTAGGGTTTTATCAATTGACATTGTTAAAGGTTATGGGAAGCTAGTTGTTGATTTGTTCATTTTGTAGGAAGCAACAATGACAAAAGGCAAGCAGACGATGTTCGGAGGGCAGTCCAGTCAAGGAGCTGCTAAACGGCCGCGGGGTCCGTTGTTAATGATCGAGGCAACTACGGATAGTTTACCTGACTATCCGCAGGTTATTAAAAATTCAGGCCACTCGTTTTCTTCATAGGCCAACTTTAGAGAAACTAGGTTGTTTTGAGTCTGTTGTGTCTCTGCTAAATGGGACAGGAATGTCGGGACTTGTGGACATGGCTGAGTTCACTTACTACACTTTGACCCTCGAGTTTTTCTCGTCTTTTGCTTTTGACCAGGCTTCTTTTGAAGCCAACCGGAGTAGCTCTTGCATTTCTTTTCGGCTATTCAATGTCACCTACTCCCTGACATTAGCCGACTTTGCTGGTTATTTGGGTCTTTATTTCGAGGGTAACACCTCGGAAACTTCTGATGTGCACAGGGTAATGTGGTCGTGTATCTCTGAATGGAACGGCCCTAAGAGGACGGGCACTTCCGTCCACTTACCCCCTTTTCGTTATTTTTTCCGGCTGATGGGTAATACCATTTTCGGCCGCAAGGAGTCAAATAATGTGAATACCATTGAATTGTCTATCTTGGCGGGCTATCTGAACATTGAAAGTCGGGTAGCACGTATCTATAACATAGCTTATTTGACCGCTTCTCACTTTCACACTATCAGTGAGGGCGCTTTGGCCACTATTGTTTGTGGTGGGTTGATGACGCGTTTGGCCAACCGTCTGATGCTTGTTTTTCCTCGAGAGGAGGCCCCTCTTGACCCTGACGCACGCTTCATGGACCTTGACTACGCCAGGTCTATGAAGTGGGTTGATTCGCGGGGTCGGTGGAAGATCGATTCTTCCATTTGTGATTCCATCCCTGTCCTTGGCCTCCCTCCCATTTTGCCCCTTACCACTGTTTTGGGGGCAGCTCGCCCGCCCTTGCCTAGCTACAGGCTCCCTATTAGGGCGGGCACCACTACTGCTAGTACCTCGAGGCGAGCTCGTGCCTCCTCTTCACAGGCCCCCTCCTCCTCCACTCCTGCTCCCACGGGTTTCCCGGCCACTTTTCGTCCCCCTCCACCTATGGTTATCCCTGCGGTCATGGACCAAAGGGCGGTTTCACGTGTGTTGGGTGACCTGTGCAGGAGTTTTGATCAGCACAGATTAGACACGGCTCTGGCCTTGTACCCAGTTTACGAGGAGTACGCTCGGACGGGGATGGTCCCACGAGGTGCTTGGACTCACCCGTCCTTCTTTGTTCCCCCGGTGGGCGGTTACCCTCAGCCTGCCGCGAGATCTACTCCCATGACTACTACTGCCGCTGCTGCTGAGGCGGAAGAGGAGGACGACTCGGAGTCCGAGGAGGAGAGTGGTTCTGAGTATGACGGTGGTGACTAGACGCATTCTGACCTCCCCCATTTTTGGCTGGTTTGGGGAGGTCGTCTTTTGTGAGTTCTGATCCCTTTTTGTTAGTTTCCTTTTACTATTTTTTTGCTTATATTCTTCCCTATATTGCTGTGAATGCTGGTGATTTGCTGCTGAGCACAATGAGGGCATTGTTCGTTTTGGTTTGGGGAGGGTATTTGCATATGTCTATTGCATCTGCATTTGTTTTTTATTGCATTTCAGTCACACGTTTATTGCATTTCAGCTTTCAATTGTTTTTAATTCTTTTAAAAAAAAAAGAAATAAAAAGGAAAAAAATTGAAAAACCACCAAAAATTCAAAAAAAAATCACGTTTACTTTCGCATTTAGGTCGAGTCGGAGCGGAAGGATTTCAATGATGAGTTTGCATTACATATTGTCTCATTGCCCTTTCCTTGCACTTTGAACATTTCCAAGTTTGTCACTTGCATAGTCTACGAGTTTTGTTGGAATTTTGCTAAACGAATATACTTGACTCAATATCGGCAAGCTACTTAAATTTCTGAGGATAGAGCTCAATAAATCGGTGACATTCATGACCGATTTCATGTAGGAATGAGAGTAGTTTCTCCTTATAAGGCATGTCACATTAATTTGCATAAGCATGAGTCTAGTCTACTTGATACCTATATGCATTCGGGTCCGTGGTTTGTTGACACATGTGGTAGAGGTTTCCCTTTCTCATTTTACCCATAAACCTCCCAAAGCCAAAGTTGCTTTTTTGTCCCATTTAGCTACATACTAAATTTAGCCACCTTAGCCGAGCTAGTAAAGGTAGTAAGTCGGGAATGTTGTCTTGTGATTTGGCTTTTATTATCTTGTTGGATGTTTTGTTGGGAAATGAAGGAAGGTTATGACTTGAAAAAAAAAATGAAATGAAAAAAAAAGGTGAACTGAACTGGGCAGTGAGTAGTAGTCCAGCAGGGGTAGTCGATCGACTGGGTCTGATGGTCGATCGACTGCCCGTCCAGGAAATGAAAAAAAATGAAAAGAAAAAAAAACAAAGGAAAGTCAGAAAAGAAAAGAAAGAAAAAATGAAGAAAAAAGAAAGAGAGATCACATGTTTTTATTGATTTTCGGGTAGTGATTTCTTAATTCCCATGTGCTATTCTTTCTATTTTTGGGGAATTGTTATTTTTGGTAAGCCGAAGTAAGAAGTGGATTTGCTTATAATTTGGTTTAGTGGTTATTAGCTCGGCTTAACCCCTCTTTCCCAAATTCATTTTAGCCTCTTTTTACCTCCAACCTCACGATCCCAAATCGCCTCGGCATGTGTCATGGTCTTTAAATGGTTGGAATGCATATGCACGGTTGTAGAGACTTTATTCATGCTAGATTGCAGGAATGTTCTTATGGGTCGTAGATAGGTGAGAGTCTTATTTTATTACTCTTCTGTCTTGCACAATATATCTTACCTTGTACTTAAATGAGCGAATGAGCGACTCGTGAGAGTCCGATATATACGAGTCTTGCAAGGTCGAAGGTTTAGCAATTTCTTTAACATGTTCAACTCGTTTGCATTTGACAAGAAATTTGGATGTTAATAATTGTATTAAGTCGGTTAAGTATGATATGGTCTGTATTAGCTCTGAGCATGAAATCCGTTCCATTAAAAGTTTTTAGTTGGGTCATAGTGCTTGCTTGGGGACAAGCAAGGTTTGGTTTGGGGAGATTTGATACGTTCATATTCTATACACTTTATTTGCAGTTTTGGCACGTATTTCTATGCGTATTTGTTAGCTTAAAGCTACTATTTCTCCCGAAACGGTTTACTTTGGAATTTCTATGATTTATTGTAGGAATGAGTGGAAGTAAGCTAAATCAAGCTTAAAACGTCCTCCGGAAGCAACTTCATGGAAACTTGGAAGATAGGAGTTCGGACTTGCTCACCTTGGGATGCGTGCATGGAGTTTAGAGGCTGATTGGAAGAGAAAAGGAAGTCACTGCACAGCGTAGTTGGTCGATCGACCAACACCTTCAGTCGATCGATCGTGGAAGTTCAGCAGAAGAGTCTGCACTGTACTGCTTGGTCGATCGACCATGCCACTTAGTCGATCGACCAAGCCGCGAACCTGAGATTTATTTTATGTTTTAGTCTTTTAAAAGCCCAATGGTAATTAACTTTTGGGGCATCGTTTATCAGTAGTACGCAACAATAATTTAGGTTATGCTTTTTATTATTCAAGAACTGAAGTTTAGATCTAGTTTTGTAGACAAGAAAGTGAGATGACCGATTCAAATTTCAATTACTTTGTTCATCAATTCTTTAGTAAGCTTTAATACAATTTCCTTCTTCTTTTATTTCTTATCAATTCAATTCTTGTTGTTACTAGTTTTATTCAAGCAATTCAGTTTTAATCTTTTGTCTTAAATTCAATTTCAATCATGTTAATTTCATTGTATGTCTTTAAGTTTGCAATTGTTATAGTTCTAATCATGCATAGCTAATTATCTTGAATGGGGACGTGGTGAGTCATGGCGTAAATTAGGGTCAATTTTATTAGTATGATTTTCTTCCATATCGATCTTATTACCTTTTGATAAATCCGTCTTGCTAGATTGAAAGATTAGTAGGTTAGGTTTTCAATAGTTTTGAAATTTCCTTTGAGCGAAAGCTTTGAGAAATTCTAGGGAATTAGAAGACCGTAAGGTTAATTTTGAGCATTGATCGAAAGGCTTGCTCATATTTCCTTAGACCGTATTACAGGACCTCTGTTACCTTTTTTACCTGACCTTAGCCATGGTGAACCGAAGTTCCTGATCTTCTTTTTATCTTGTTTGAGAAATTTCTTATTTTAGCAATTAGTCACTAGAATCAAACAAATTCAAAACCCCCCCATTTAATTGTTACTTCAATAGATTAAAAATTAGCAAATAGAATTGATCTTGTCTCTCTGTGGTTCGACCCTTACTATCACTAGCTATAGTTTTAGTTTGGATTATAAATTTAATTTTGATACAAAACGACGGTATCAAGCGGCATTAGACTGTAACACCCCGGTTTATAAAAGAAGTCCTCGTCAAGACATTCCCTCATAAAACGGACTGTTACCATCTCGGTTTCCCGAGGCAGTGAATAACAAATTAAACTCCAAGGCAATTTATATAATATTTTAACTTAATTATTACAAATTCTCTTTTCAAATTAAATTACAAGAACTGACGTAAGTAAAAGTGAAGTCTTCTAGATGATGATCTAGCTACTAGGTCGTCTGATCCAGTGTCTCACGCCCATCACGCTCCCGTCCTATCTCTTAAACTCCGTCAAGTCTGCTCCCCATAAACGGTTCATCACCGGTGTTCACGAATACACAGGGTCAACCACGAGGTTGAGTAGGGAAAACAATAAAACAATAAAATATGATATGCATGATACTCCGTCACCTCCATCTCCATCTCAACTCATCACACACATCTCATACCCCGGAACGCCCACCATACCGATCCCCAGACTATAAATATCGACCGAAGTCGATCTGCCACTCAACAATGAGGACACCAGGGCAAGTCTGCGAACCCGCCTGGCCTTATCACAACATCACATCGTATCTCAACACCGTCACCACCACATCCTCCTCCAACTCCAATGCATATGAAATGCTCAACAAGAATTAATGCAATGCAATATGTATATAAATCAAATCAACCGATAAATCATAAAGTCATGCCAGTTACCCGATGTTGTGATATCATACTCAATACGACCAAATCAGTCAATCACCTTTCCGAATATAAATGATAACGTAAATCAACAACCAGGAATCAAGTCAACACAATTCAACTATGACGATAATAGGACAAGTGTATTTCCCTACCTCAAAGTGCCAAAAATCCAATTAAGCGATTAAGCCGTCCAATGGACAGATGTCCAATAATATTCCATCACAAAATCGTTCTCTGAAAGATAAATAATGATAACAATTACTTAACTATTCCCGTTCCCAACATAGAGGGTTATTAATGATAGAACTTCCTAAAAATGGAAACTTTCCCGATATAGTAACTTTCCCTTAAACCCGACTCAAGATAATTAATTATGATTAATTATTATTTTATTTTAAACAACTCGGAACTAAAACCCAAAATGGTAATTAAAGGATTAAACGAATTATGCTTTTAAGAAAAACCCGTATCAATATTTGAACAACTCAACACCCGACTTGAATTATTAAATGTCTCGAATTAAATTAATCAATTATTTAATGACACGGGAATTACATTACTTAATTAAGAATATGACCCATTAACGAAATATAATGATTAAACTATGAAAACCCGTCTTTAATTATTTTAATGCACTCGGGAGTTAATTAATTTATTTAGAATACGATAACTTAAATAATAATTAAACGAATCAAACCCGACTAACCCACGCATCCCCTTCAACGTGACACAACTCTCTCCGACAACCACCAGCCCTCACCGCCGACCACCAGGCCTGACACCAGGTCTGGCCTGGTCACCTCCGACCACCACCAACGTGGTCGACCCACGCCGGTGGTCTGAACCACCGCCATCAATACCCCATGTCCGCAACCTTGCGCGCCTCAACAGCCATTTTTGGCTCGACTGCCACCACGACACACCCCCTGCTCCCTCGCCTAACCACCACCCTTGACACCACCGTCGAACGACGAATCTGACACACGTGACACCACCACTTCGACCTCCCCCAAGTCCATGGTGGCGCCACCCCAAAACTACCCGTCTAAAACCCGCATAAATCCCATTTCTAACTCGTTTGTTACCCCCCTGTTGCCGCCGCCTATTACCGCCACTAACACCACCAACAACCGCCCTAAACACCACCATTATACTCGTCCCTTACCACCCATTACCAATACCCTGCCAACAACTACCCTAGACGCCATTACAAGACGCGAAACAACCTACCAAAAACCCGTCATAATGCGAAAACAGAGAAGAAGGTGTTGAGTGCTTACCTTCCTGCCACCACGACAACCACCACTGCCACCCTAGGTCGTCGACACTAGACCCTTGCTCGTCCTTGCAGCACCGTCAACACCTAGCTCACTCTCTTTCTCTCTCTATTTGCGTGAATGGCTGAGATTGGATCTGAAAAAGGAGGTAGGAGGGAGGCGGGTAGGGGGTAGAGATTAGGGTAGTGTTTAGGTTATAATTAGGTTTAGGGTTATGATTAATGGGCTTAGGGTTAATTAGGGTTAAATGGGCTGAATGAGTTAATGGGCCACTCAAAGGTTCACTCACATTTCGAATTCCATATAAAACCGACTCAATTAACTTAGCTTGATACGACGCGAGTTAAATAAAATAACTTAACATAATTATCGACTCAACAATTTACCCGACTTAATTAGTAATATAAAATGTATAATAATTAATAATTAATAATATCCATTTAATTTATTATATAAAAATACGGGGTATTACAGTCTTCCCCCCTTAAAATGAACTTCGTCCCGAAGTTCGCTCCCATACCCCAAACCTCAAGATGGTATTGCATATTGTACTTACGGACGTCACGCATTTCTAACATGGTTAACACACACTTTTGACACATCAATTACACACAACAAATGCGAAATGTTACATTCCGCCCTCCTAAAAACAAACTTCGTCCCGAAGTTTAACTCGCTTTTTTCTTAACCCAACTAATCGCAACTAATAACTACTGCGAACACACGGATATATAACAACTATATAATCATCTGAGAACACCGTCATTTTCCATCTAAATTCCGACCTCAAACTCAAGTAACTCAACAACCGTGGTCGCACTGGACCGCAAACGTAACTCGGCACAAAGGCCCCACAACTCATAACTCAATACCGGTAGTTTGACTATACTCTCCTTTTACACATCAACCAACTAACAGAAGTAGGAATAACACATATAGGACTCATTTGCATAGGCAACCTCACAACGAAACATCAACTTGGTCAAACTACAATCTACAAACAAGTGCAAATTAAACATCAAGATTTTACAATCCTACCCAACTAAAAATATGGTTACGTCCTCGTAACCTCATTATTATAACAAAAGTTCTCAAACTACTGCTAACAACTGAAAGTGGCTACCGTTACCAGTAAAAATCATTAGTAATTATTCATTTTACCAATTATTGTAATCTTTTACCTTAGAAACATAGGGGATCCATCAACATGAGAAAAGAATTAGGGTCCAAGACTTACTAAATCGATTTATGAAAATTTATAACCTAATAGGTCCAGTCTGACTTTCATTTACATAATTGTGCAGTTTTAGGTCGAGCCACAGAATCACCAAATGAAGACAATCAGTTTCGCAGTACTTATCAGCCTAGAAATATTTTTAATCCTCATAGCAAAAGGGTTTGGTATTTATTCATGAATGACGAAAGCACCTTGATTGGCAAATTTTTACAACTTATTGGTCGAGTCAACAAGCGAGTAAACCGCGATATTGTAAGGTTAATCATACAAGACTATCATGCATAAAATTTCGTTCTTGGTATTGAATATATTTAAACTGCACCCAACTCAATGACATACAAGTTTAATGTATTTAACGACACCAATTTTACAATTATTCGTTACCTGTCATGCTAATATTAACGTACCATGTTGACACACAACTCACTTAAATCACCACATTACATTCCCGTTTTGACACTCGTAATTAACCACATCCACCAATTCGCTATATGAACGAACAATATGTCTAGATTATCCCACTACTTCGACTCGTTCTAGTTTCATTTCTCGGGCTAGCAACTATCATGAAACCATACAATCGATTACATCGGCGAAATCTCATTCCGAATTTATACTTACATGACAAAATTTAATTTGATTTGCAAAACTTTTACTTTTATACTTTGACGGTGAATAACTTTCTTAACATAATCTTATAACAGTATCACATAGAATCCATTTACTGACTTACTACGAAACTCAAAATCAGAGAACTTAATTCAATTCCTTTAAACAAAACAAGTTTAGGTGTCAACTCATATATCGTAATTTACAGGTTCATCTTATTCATTTCAGTCCTATCTTTACTAATGAACGATTATTACCTCAATCATCAGAATTTTAATTGCACTTCTTTATTCTGTTATATTCACGGCTCAACTAAACGTAGCTATAACGACTCTCATTTAAACCAACGCATATCATGTGAATCATCAGAAGGGTTATCCCATTATAATTGCTAATATAATTATCATGAACAATCTTTATTAAAATATAATTGATAGTAACGACTCGAGAATCTAGATATGTCAAATGTCGTGCTACAATTGCAAAATCATTTTAGCATTTTATGACAATATAATGGTGAACATATCCACTAAGAATTAACAACACCGTTTATTATCCTGTCCTAGGTTTAGGTCCCCTGAAATAGATTAATGCAATGTAAGTAATAAATATACTATAGGCACACCGACTCATATAAAAGGCATTAGAACTCAAATGTCATTCTACGTGTGTGAACATTTAGACACAATCATTACTACCACCCATTGGTAAACTTTTAAACATAATTATTGTAAATATTCATGCGAGTATATTAGAATAATCAAATTAACTTTTTACGCCATCAACTTTACCAAGATACGGCAATATAGTTTTATATTTTTATCTATCCGACCACTATGCAAGGTTATGAACACACGAGAGACATTACAACATGCCAAACATATATAAAATATGCAAACACTGGACTCGTATAAAATATTTCACCATTGATTAAGAATCAATTCAAGTTATTCAATTTTACTCATATTATCATGCCAACAAGGTTATCAACTAAGTTTTAATTTTATCACTTGTTAAAATGCATAACTACTGAACATGCGTGCTACTACCGTCACATAAAACATTATAAATTCACATTACTAAGACTCATGAATTAATCAAACAATCGTATGCAATTTCGACATAGACGCACATTTTAAATGTTTTGATTCACGTTGTAACTTCCAAAAATCACGAATAAATAATTGTTCGATTAAAACTTGTTTCATATTACTTTTATGAAACACGGTGAGTTCAAAACACAGGAAAATAGAGTTAGGTTTAAAGCACAAGAATTCCATTTTTAAAGAATTTTACAACTTAGTTGGTCCAAACAAACATGTGACAGCAATTGGTCTGAAATTTGGGTCAATTTGCAAAACTTATTATTAAATATAGAGACAACATGATTTCTTTCGTGGCTTATCAATTTGAACACATATGTGAATTTTACGACCGATGGAGTTGGAATTATGCGAAAATTATCAATTCCATTTAAATGAGGATTTTTACAAAATCGTTGGTCAAACATCACTGCACAGGGACTCTCTAACCCTAGCTTACTAAAATATTTATTACTCCGAATCCGTATATCATATAAGCATGAAACCGACGCCAAATGAACACTAACTCACAAGGCTACCTCTCATAAAATTTTTATTCGTAGGCAATAAACAGAGAAGAAATGGCAGTAAGGTCGATTAAAGAGTAACATCAACCAAAACGAGTTTTATCACTAAGTCATTCATTTCCTATGTCCCAATTCTTACAACTATACTACCGATACTAACCCATACCAACTTAGATCTCACACTGTACTTACGTAAACATATACCCCATAGAATCCCTTCGCATCTCGATCTACTCATTACATCTAAGTTACGTTTGTGATGACTAAAGATATGAAATTCTATCGTGTTTCTTATTACTATCGCAAGACTATACTAACATGGCTTCGGGATCACATAACCGCATATTACTTAGTCATAGTAGTACTATCAACACATCATTCATACAATTTACTTACCGTAGCGTTGTCCTGCATAATGGTTAGAATATATGGTCTCAAGGCATACATCAACTCAATTAAGCAATAATCAATGCATCAATCAGTTAATACTTAGGCAACGATATTTGAATTCCTGTTCATCCTCAAGCAACTATTCTACCCTTTCTCTCGTATACACTCATGGTTTCCGGTTCAACTGAGAGGATCACAGGTTCGGTGTGAGGGGGCCCCTAACTCATACCTTACCGTAGTGTGCTCCTAACAGTTCTATCCCGGGTTCATTTTATTTAGACACATCCTATGTTCATTGAGCTCATTGGTTCAGGCCTGAGGATCGTTCGCTCTGATACCACTTTGTAACACCCCGGTTTATAAAAGAAGTCCTCGTCAAGACATTCCCTCATAAAACGGACTGTTACCATCTCGGTTTCCCGAGGCAGTGAATAACAAATTAAACTCCAAGGCAATTTATATAATATTTTAACTTAATTATTACAAATTCTCTTTTCAAATTAAATTACAAGAACTGACGTAAGTAAAAGTGAAGTCTTCTAGATGATGATCTAGCTACTAGGTCGTCTGATCCAGTGTCTCACGCCCATCACGCTCCCGTCCTATCTCTTAAACCTGTCAAGTCTGCTCCCCATAAACGGTTCATCACAGGTGTTCACGAATACACAGGGTCAACCACGAGGTTGAGTAGGGAAAACAATAAAACAATAAAATATGATATGCATGATACTCCGTCACCTCCATCTCCATCTCAACTCGTCACACACATCTCATACCCCGAACGCCCACCATACCGATCCCCTAGACTATAAATATCGACCGAAGTCGATCTGCCACTCAACAACCGAGGACACCAGGGCAAGTCTGCGAGAACCCGCTGGGCCTTATCACAACATCACATCGTATCTCAACACCGTCACCACCACATCCTCCTCCAACTCCAATGCATATGAAATGCTCAACGATAATTAATGCAATGCAATATGTATATAAATCACGAATCGATAAATCATAAAATCATGCCGATTACCCGATGTTGTGATATCATACTCAATACGACCAAATCAGTCAATCACCTTTCCGAATATAAATGATAACGTAAATCAACAACCAGGAATCAAGTCAACACAATTCAACTATGACGATAATAGGACAAGTGTATTTCCCTACCTCAAAGTGCCAGCAAATCCAATTAAGCAGTTAAGCCGTCCAATGGACAGATGTCCAATAATATTCCATCACAAAATCGTTCTCTGAAAGATAAATAATGATAACAATTACTTAACTATTCCCGTTCCCAACATAGAGGGTTATTAATGATAGAACTTCCTAAAAATGGAAACTTTCCCGATATAGTAACTTTCCCTTAAACCCGACTCAAGATAATTAATTATGATTAATTATTATTTTATTTTAAACAACTCGGAACTAAAACCCAAAATGGTAATTAAAGGATTAAACGAATTATGCTTTTAAGAAAAACCCGTATCAATATTTGAACAACTCAACACCCGACTTGAATTATTAAATGTCTCGGGAATTAAATTAACTGAATTATTTAATGACACGGGAATTACATTACTTAATTAAGAATATGACCCATTAACGAAATATAATGATTAAACTATGAAAACCCGTCTTTAATTATTTTAATGCACTCGGGAGTTAATTAATTTATTTAGAATACGATAACTTAAATAATAATTAAACGAATCAAACCCGACTAACCCACGCATCCCCTTCAACGTGACACAACTCTCTCCGACAACCACCAGCCCTCACCGCCGACCACCAGGCCTGACACCAGGTCTGGCCTGGTCACCTCCGACCACCACCAACGTGGTCGACCCACGCCGGTGGTCTGAACCACCGCCATCAATACCCCATGTCTGCAACCTTGCGCCTCAACGAGCCATTTTTGGCTCGACCGCCACCACGACACACCCCCGCTCCCTCGCCTAACCACCACCACCTTGACACCACCGTCGAACACGAATCGACACACGTGACACCACCACTTCGACCTCCCCCAAGTCCATGGTGGCGCCACCCCAAAACTACCCGTCTAAAACCCGCATAAATCCCATCTCTAACTCGTTTGTTACCCCCCATTGCCGCCGCCTATTACCGCCACTAACACCACCAACAACCGCCCTAAACACCACCATTATACTCGTCCCCTTACCACCCATTACCAATACCCTGCCAACAACTACCCTAGACGCCATTACAAGACGCGAAACAACCTACCAAAAACCCGTCATAATGCGAAAACAGAGAAGAAGGTGTTGAGTGCTTACCTTCCTGCCACCACGACAACCACCACTGCCACCCTAGGTCGTCGACACTAGACCCTTGCTCGTCCTTGCAGCACCGTCAACACCTAGCTCACTCTCTTTCTCTCTCTATTTGCGTGAATGGCTGAGATTGGATCTGAAAAAGGAGGTAGGAGGGAGGCGGGTAGGGGGTAGAGATTAGGGTAGTGTTTAGGTTATAATTAGGTTTAGGGTTATGATTAATGGGCTTAGGGTTAATTAGGGTTAAATGGGCTGAACAGTTAATGGGCCAGCTCAAAGGTTCAGCTCACATTTCGAATTCCATATAAAACCGACTCAATTAACTTAGCTTGATACGACGCGAGTTAAATAAAATAACTTAACATAATTATCGACTCAACAATTTACCCGACTTAATTAGTAATATAAAATGTATAATAATTAATAATTAATAATATCCATTTAATTTATTATATAAAAATACGGGGTATTACATAGACTGCCGAGAGGAACGAATTCCAAGACCACCTATAGATTTTAGTTTTTGAATTGTTTCCCAAGATACCAAGTGCACCTTCCTCTTCTCTTCATTCCCTCCCCATAAGAACTTTCTAGTTTTTCTATCAATAGAATCACAAATCGACCGCGGAAGCTTCGCCGTATGCAAACTATAATTAGCTACAGTGGACAAAGTCGACTGTACTAAGGTGATTCTCCCTGCCAAAGAAAGGTGCTTCGTCTGCCACCCGGCCAACCGCTTATTAATTTTTTCTTCTAGATGTGCGAAGGTCGCTTTGGTAACCCTGCCATTAATTGTAGACATTCCAAGATAAATGCCCAGGTCCGTGGTGGCTTCAAAATCGAGTATATTTGCAATCTCTTCTCTATCAGAAACTGGAGTATTTTCCGAAAAAAATACCTTGGACTTTGCAATACTCACCTTCTCCCCGGATGCTCTACAAAAATTCTCCAAAACATAATGTTTATAACATACGCTTAATCTGCCCTAGCTTCTGCAAATAAGACCATATCATCTGCAAAGAAGAGGTTAGATATTTTGGGACCCTTTTTGCAAATAGGAACCGGCAGCCAATCGCTAAACCGTATTCGTTCATCAATGGCTTGTTGTAATTTTTCCAGGCACATGATGAATAAATAGGAGGATAATAGGTCTCCTTGACGGACTCCTTTTGTAGGCTTAAACTTCTCGGTTGGCTCACCATTCCATAGTATTTGTATAGAGGGTGTCGACACACATTCCATAATAGTATCGATCATAATCGTAGGGAAGCACATATCCTTCAACGTTGCCTCAATAAAATTCCATCTTAAGCGATCGTACGCCTTTTCTAGATCAATTTTAATGGCCATATATCCTTTTCTACCTTTGTGTTTTCGGATGGTATGAATTGTTTCCTGGAATACCACAATATTATCAGTGATTTGTCGGCCCGGGACGAACCCACTTTGGTTCTCCGAAATGAGGAAAGGCAAAATCTTCTTAAGACGATTAGCTATAATCTTACTCACGATTTTGTAAGCAACATTACAAAGGCTAATAGGGCGAAATTGAGAGATATGCTCTGGGCCGGTAACCTTAGGAATTAGGACGATATGTGTATCATTCATACCGGTGGGGAATCCCTTACCTTCGAGAGCTTTCATTGCCATGGCACACATGTCGTCTTTAACTATGTTCCAGTGTTTCTGAAAGAAAAGCGCCTGGAAGCCATCCGGACAAGCCGCCTTTAGTGACCCCATATCGTGAACGACTCATTCAATTTCAGCTAAAGATCGAATAATACTTTGTTAACCAATCCCAATGTTCATTGCTAAATTCATGGAATAAATCGTATGGAATATCAACATCAACGTCATTAATTTCCTCGGCAGTATATAGACGTTTATAGTAACCAACAATCATTTCTTTAATGTCATCAGGATTTTCAACCCAAGCACCTTCATCATTTTTTAAAGAATTTATCCATCTTCTAACAAGAGTGCTCACATGAAAGTAAGATGTATTCCGGTCACCGTCTCTTATGAAGTCAACTCGAGATTTTTGATATTGTAGGATCTCCTCGCGCTCTAACACCTCATCAAGTTCTTGCCTTAGCTGTGCCTCAAGCTTAATTAGGCGTCGTTCTTTTTTTTATTGAGAGATGCCTTTGACGGCCCTCAATACGAGCTAAAAGCTCACGTTTCTTATGGAAAATATTACCAAATACTTCCTGGTTCCAATTTTGAAGTTTGCTTGAAAGGTTAGAAAGTTGGTTAACAAGGTTGTCTCCATGTGACCAATTTTCGTCAATAAATTCCATAAACTTCTCATGTGTCAACCAGACTGCCTGATATCGAAAAGGTTTTGGTTTTTGGATCGATTGAAGTGGAGTAAACTCATTAGGAGAAATAAGGAGTGGACAATGATCAGATTGATATGCGGATAGGTGCTTCACACTAGCATCACCGAATAAAGTCCCCCATTCACTATTACAAAGTGCTCGATCTAGTCTAGCACTCTGCCTTGTGTCAACAGAATTTACCCTTGACCAAGTATGAGAAGGGCCAGATAATTCGAGTTCAATTAGTTCACAATTTTCTATCCAGTTATCAAATAACTCACAACGTCATGCCATACTTTGATTTCCTCCGTGCCTTTGAGCAAGAGATCGAGTCTCATTAAAATCCCCCGCTAGAAGCCAAGGATGGTTGTTATTCCTTGCAAACTGCTCTAACTCTGTCCATAGTACATAACGATTTTGAGGATTAGGACTTTCGTAAACTGCCGAGAAGAACCAAGGCAACTCACCTCTACGTGCCACTTCAACTGTAATGAATTGATTGTGTGAAGTAATTGGGATTACCGTGACAAGATCATCTCGCCAATAGAGCCATATTCCGCCACTAAAACCAATAGCTCGGGAATGACCATTATATCCCAACACCGTTCTAATTTTCTGAGCATGATTGCCATCCATATGAGTTTCGACGAGAGCTAGGATTGATGGTTTGTAGGTTTTAACAACCTTTTTGACTGCATTTATCTTAGTCTTTCGACTGGTCCCCTGGATATTCCACACCATACAGGTGATAGGGGGCAAATTGGGAGACAGAGGTGGGATTCTATCGGACATATGAACATATACGTAATTTAATTGCGATAGATAAGCTCGACTTACTAGCGAGAGAATGTTATTAACATTCCATGGAATCGCCATCTCCACTTGGAGACTCTGCGGCACTTCCTTGAGAATTCGAATCTTGATGTCCATGACTGGCGACTCCGGTACCATCACCCCCATATAAGGTGCGGGCATCCCCCTCCATATTAAAGTCTTGCCTATTCGAGTTGGAGGGATCATCTCGAATGATGGTGGTTGCGTTAGGTATCGAAGTTGGGGAAAAGGTGGATGGAATATTGAGATGTGAGGGTCTGAAATGGTTATCATCTTGTAGCTTTGTGGTCTCTTGGGTTTGATTCTTGATAGCATAGGTTTTTTCAGTTATATAAGGTTTGGTAACATTGGAGCTAGAATTATTTGGAATGGAAGGTGAATTAGTAATATCTTGTAAAATTTTGGAAGAAATAATAGTAGGATTTTTTGTAATATTATTTGGAATAACAGTACCAATCCTCGAGCCAACCTTTGTTAAAAAATCTTTGTCGAAGTATTCGAGTGGGAAGTTGGGGATACGAACCCGTGTCGTTAAGTGAGTCATTTCTTGGTAGGGACAAAATTCGGGATCCATTTTCGTATCGTTAGATAGTGGTCGTCGATCATCCAAGGCCCTTGAGTAATGACATGTTCATGATATTGTCTTGATGAAAATCGAGCGATGTAATAAGAACGTCCCAGGTCAGTTAGAGTGAGTTTTCCTTTGATTGACCATTTGGCTTGGAGTTTTCTCATTAGAGATGGGTACCCGATCTGTTTATCATACATTTTATTAATCAGTGCATGGCGGCAAGGCTTTCGCAATTTCGCTTTCTCATCTTTGCTTAGACGGATTTTTGGACAGGACTGATCTTCCTCCGCATCTGAAAGCTTCTCGTCATCTGAATCTATAGCCATATCCTCTAAATCAAATATATCATCCTGTTCCGGGTTGAAAGCGACCTTCTGGACCATATCCTTATACGAGATCCTCCCCCATCGAAGGTATGACTTTGGACATTCGTTATTGCTTGTTCAGCAGGCATTATTGTGTTAATAACATCTATGGATGAAGCATCGTTGACAAGGAATTCACTAATATGCGTCGTCTTACGTTTTGTTTTTTTTGTAAGTGAGGGAAGTTCGCAACAGGGGTCACCGTATTAACCTCTGTCACGGAGGCAGGAATCAATGTTGAGTTGACCGCCGATGGGGGGTCGTCAACCATAGCTTGCATTCGCAAGGAAGATTTTAGAGAGAAAATATTTTAAAAAGAGTATTTGAAATAAATTTGACACCACATACATTGTTTATAGATGAGGGCATAAAGATTGAGTCTTCGGTCATAATTTCTTAGGTGATTATAAGAAGAAAAAAAATCAATAAAGAAAAGGACTAAAATAAACGAGTGAAAGAAGATTATCAAGTATGCAGATCACATCTTAGATAGTTGGATGGAAGACTATCACATTAATCCCCGGTCAACCTAAACGATCCCCCTTTTTACTCTACATTTCTATTCATTTAACCCAAAGAGTCACCTCACTACTTTTCCTTATCTACTGCCATTTCTCTTAGCTTTGTCATTCAAGCTCGATGCATTGGAAGCTCATATATTTCCTTTGTTAATGACTTTGTAGGCTCGTCATAACCATGTAACTATATACTCCGTAATAAATTAATAAAGGTCATTTATATTTATATAGGGAGCAAATACAATGGATCATACATGCTAATAAGGTTAGTTCACATATTATGCAGGTTGACACAATAAGAGATGGTAATTTCGAAGGCTAGCATGGCCCTTTCCGGTTAGTAATTGAATTAGTTATTTGTGGGTTTTGTTGCCGTGGTATGATTTCTTTATCCATGACGCCAGGTACAAAAGATGAAGCATTAGAAAGAATGTTCTATTAAGCTAATTGAATAGGCTTCTACGTCATTTACTCTTTAAGAATACTTTAGCGTATCAAATACTATTCGTGAATATCAGAGTAGAGTTTCTAATTGTGTTGAAGATGGAAATGTTAATTTATGTAATGATATACAAAAGGAGGAATAATGATTTGTGAAGGATCCAACAAGGAAGATCTTACAATGTTAAAGTGGAAGAGTGACTTTGAATATGTGAGCTACTTAACCGTTTAAAGTCGGAAGGAACAAGATATACGATCTTTTTTGGAATCCCGCATAATCAAAGTTCAATGCACAATTTTGTGTTATTTATACATACATACCTCTGTTAGTTTTTGTATTTATACCTTTTGAATTGATTAGGAATTCATTTCCGACTTAACTTATTTTGAAGACCTGCAAATAGGGATGGTAATTGTGACTCAAACTCAACAGAAATCGAATCGATCAAAATGAAAAGTTTGATCTAAACCTAACTTTTAAAAACTCACACTCAATCTAATCAAATATTTTTGAAAATTTTGGCTATATCGAACTTGTTATTCCAATTTTTTTCATATAAGATTAACTTTTTAATTATATACTCAAATCAAGTAAAAACTACTTTTTGATAAATAGTGACTACTTTTGGTTATATAGTGACCACTTTTTATAACTAAAAATGACCATTTTTTTCAAAAGGGTCACAATTTACCATAAGATGGTCACTATTTACGAAAATGTACTCACTATTTGCCAAAAAACATGGAAAGACCGGCGTACAAGAGATGTCGTGGACTCGTGGGTATAAACATGATACTTCAGATGTGACAAGAATGTAAAAGTAAAAAACTACTGATATTATTTAAATATACTCCCTCCGTATCACACCAAAGATAATGCAGAGAAAATGGAGTATTTAAGAAAAAAGTGGAAAAAGTAAGGGCAAAGAGTGAAAAAATAGATGGAGTATGTAATTGTGAGTTTAATTGTGGTTTGGTATGTGAGGTATATATGTAATGACATTTTGTGTAAATATCATATGGGTATAAGGATAATTTGGTAATATTATGGGCTAGATAAGGAATGCTACCTTTGGTGTGTTACGTCCGTTTATAAGAGGTGTTACCTTTGATGTGGTACGAAGGGAGCATATGTTATCATAGTTATTAACGAGATTATTTACTCTAGACAGTTGGAAACTTTGGAAGTATGTATTAATTTGCAATATTATACTCCCTCCACACACTTATTTTCACCTCATTTCAATAAAATACTCCTCGCATAATATTAGAGAAATTGGGTGAAAATAATTGTGTGGATGGAGTAACTGTTCTTTTGTACTTGTTTATTACGAAGTACAATTCATTTAGGTTGGTTTTGACTACATATTTCTCATGTAATATAAATCGGTTGTATCATCACTTTTTTTTTTAACCGATTATATCATAAGTTAGACTATAATGTTGTATTATAAAAATTTAGAGCATATCTACGTATATTAGCTATATATGCCCGTGCATTTTTACACAGGTCCTAAACTAGTTTTTTTAGGCCCTGTTCTTTTGGACTGAAACGAATCTGATCTGAACTGAACTGAACTTATAGGATCTGAACTGAACTGAACTTATAGGATCTGAACTGAACTTATAGGATCTCGAACGATCGAACTTATAGGATCTCGAATCGAATCAACTTATAAGATCTGAACTTTTCTGAACTGAACTTATAGGAGCCGAACTTAACTTTATTTCATTTTATTTTATTTAACTTAACTACTACTACTACTATTATTATTATTATTATTATTATTATTATTATTATTATTATTATTATTATTATTATTATTATTATTATTATTATTATTATTATTATCATTATTATTATTATTATTATTATTATTATTATTATTATTATTATTATTATTATTATTATTATTATTATTATCATTATTATTATTATTATTATTATTATTATTATTATTGTTTGGGCTAAAAATCACTTAAAAGGGAAAAGCCCACTTAGTAAATAAATGGATCATATAAGGAGAAGAGGAGCCCGCGGTAGGAGTAAGCATGGGGAAGAAGGAATGGGCCGGCATATGCGCAGGAGGAGATCGAAGCCCACTGAAGGAAGCGTCTGGATTTAGGAAAGAGGATTCAGGGAGAAGTCAGGGAGATCATGGAGAATTAAGGGAGACGGTCAAACATGGAAAGAGTTATTATGGAAGTTATATTCCCTTTCCATAATCAAGGTAGGATATGTCTAGGGTTCTTACCCTATAAATAGCCAAGGAAGCAATCAAAGAAGGACATTCACATACGCACACATACATTCATCCAAGATCTTATAAACACGATACCTCGTGTTAGCAAGATTAGCATTACGATAGTGTTGTAATCATCCTCCTATTCAAAGCTAGTGCAATATTTGGCAGGGTACCGTCCCTCCCGCGGTTGTTCCCACATTGGGTTTTCCGCGTCACCAAATCTTACGTGTTAATTTATATTTCATACTTTAGTTCCTTATTTAAATATCATCATACAAACAAACAATCAAGTATCCGACGAGTAAGACCGCATTGACCTGAATCAACCAATTCGGTAAAAAGTACCTAAACAATTATTATTATTATTATTATTATTATTATTATTATTATTATTATTATTATTATTATTATTATTATTATTATTATTATTATTATTATTATTATTATTATTATTATTATTATTATTATTATTATTATTATTATTACTACTACTACTACTTGTCAAGAGAGAACATTGATAAAAAAAAAATTATAGTCTAAAACACAAGGTAAAATAATAACATTTTTCCGCTTTATATGCATTGGTTTGTTCATACATTATACTACGATTACATTTCGATAACAAATAAATCACATATTATATCTTTTTTTCTAACCATTTATTTCCATATTATCATAATTCTCATCACTTTCATCTTCACTATCACTCTCAACAACAGATCCATTGCCTCGCCAAATGTTTTTGACTATGTTGTTTCGTACCTAATACATGGCCTTATTCCGCTTTTTATCAAACATGCCCAAATTTATTGTGACGCTAAAATTATTAATGAGTGGAGTAATTTTTTTTAAAATAATAATGTATGTATCGAATAATTAATGTCAAATGTTTTTGTATCGGTCTTTAAAAATAATACTCCGTATATAGCTTTTCTGAACTAAATTTATAGGATCTGAATTTTTCTCAAATCAACTTATAGCATCCGAATCCGAACTTATTGGATCTCGAATTGAATCGAACTTATAGGATCTCGAATCGAATCAACTTATTGGATCTGAATCAACTTATAGGATCTCGAATCGAATCAATCAACTTATAGGATCTGAAGTGAACTGAAATTAAGTGACTTTATGTCCAAAAGAACAAGGCCTTAATATGCAGAGGATGCTCTGGAAAACCGCTTTATTTCAACGCTTTTCCTTTGAGCTAAATAATCCATTACTCATCTAACTTATCCGAGCCAACCTTTATTTTCAAATACGAGGCCCAAGAACCGTTGGGAAAAAAAATTGGATATCTTAAAGGGGCATATTAATGTATACTTTAAAAATTAATTTCTCAATGCTTCTCGTTCTTAGTCTTGAAATCTTCAATGCCTTTCTAACGCGCTACATACCCCCTCAATTGTTGTTGTGCTATTAAAATAAAGCTAAAGGATTACTTCTTCTATTGAGTAAATAGTTTTCGTGTTCAATTGAACGAGAGTTAAATAATACTATGAGAGTTATCAATATTTGCACTTCTTTTTTTTTTTTTTTTTGAAAAATCCTAAAGCAGGATTATAATCTCATTGATAAATCTGTGACACCTCATTCATTGCGGAAAAGTAAACACGTAATTCTAGAATAAAACTGCATGGATATGTTTGTAATAGGTTCATTTGGGTAAAAACCTGTAATTTTTAAAACCTGAACCTGTTATAAAGATATCCAAATTGAAAGGTGTCAAAACATACAAGGTCTAAATAGAAGTTTCATAACATAAACATCGCTAAAGTCGCGAATAGCAAAGTTATACAACCAAATGTAAAGAGGGAGACATATGTCGCTAAAATGTATGTGACATAAAAACTCGTATAAAAGTCTCTACAAATAAAACCAAATCTAAGTAAGTCCGAAGGTTACTTTGCTCGCTAGCTCGTCCATGAACCCCATATAAGCATCACCATACCTGTCGATCGCATTTTATACAAATACGAAAGCCACAGACAGTGGGGAGTAACTCCGAGTTCTCCCAGCCACGAAATGTCATAATTAATATAACATGTAAACATAAGAATATGAATATGGATAACACATAGCCTTAGCATATAGATGCTAGACAATCGTGCTTATCATGTGAACAACAATATAACAACACATAGTCCTAGCATGTGAATACTAGACCGACTCATACTACACTATCATGTGAATCACATAACATCCAGGAATCCAAACTCTATCAACCATAGCCGGCTTGCATCTCACCTTCTATGATTCATAGAATCATCAAACAAGAAAGGACAATATATCTAGAGACAGGCATAAGTTCTTAGTACAGTCAAGAGTCACTCTGTAACTCGAGTCTATACCACGAGGTAAGGTAAACACCCTAGTCCTAAACCTGCGCAGACCTAGCGACATGTGGAAAACTACCGCATCCAAGACCCATGATAACAACACATGAGTACCCCTAAGGAGTCCACCAAAGGGTTGGCTAGTACTTAAGCTGACTACATACTTCTAAGTATCCGACGAGTAAGACCGCATTGACCCGAATCAACCAATTCGGTAAAAAATACCTAAACAGTTTGGCGCCCACCGTGGGGCATTGTGGTCGTCAATCGTTGATAATCTAAGTACGCAATGGATAAGCAAGCATCGGAATCCGTGTCAGGGAGCAGACAACCATCACCACCGCCGACCTCTACTCAAAATCCAGCATCAACAGTGGTAACGCAGGCTCCCGGACATACCTCAAGAACCACACCAACAGCAAAAACCTCTTTGCCTCCTAAAACTCCTGCTGGCACAACCCAAGCCAGATCGGATAAGGAGCAACGAGCTCGAGCCTCACCCCGCGACCCAGTCCCACACAAATCTTGCTCGCTGGCGTAGAAAGCCTACAGAAGGCCATGGAAAACATGAGAGAAGATCAGAAGAAAGCTGAAGCTGAAGCAAGGAAGAGGGACAGAGAGCTCTGCGCGCAGATAGATATCCTAAAACAGCAGTCTGTCACCCCAGTAAGCAGGGCAGGCGAAGGAAGGTCCTAGCTAGTAGATCTGACATAGGGGGCAACAGACAGCAGGAATTCACTTCGGCAGATACCAGCTGAACTGGTAACAAGGTTGGATCTAGCTACAGTACCGACAGATGGAAGAATAACCCCAAAGGGGCTGGGATACCTCACACCAGACAACTGGCCATCGGCCAGCTGTGTGGAGGCAAGAACAGGTGGCATCCCTGTCAGCAGTTTTGCGGCGATTGATCAAACACCTGGAGCAGGATTCGAGGGGAACCAACAAGTAAACTGGCAGCAGGGAAGGATCGTTACTTCAACCCCACTAGCTGCTGGGACACATCAGAACCTTCAAGAATTCGGGTCAGGAGGCAGCATATTAAATCGGCCAAGGTGACAAAGCGGACCCGACTCGGGCGGATAACGAACCAAAGAGTACTTGGAGCTAAGAGAGATGCTAAGCAGGGTCCCAGGACTGCCACCCCCACTCGAGAAAGCAGCACCTGACAGCTATGCCGACTCACCATTCGTGGACACCATATCCATCACAGCCATGCCAAAGGGATTCACAAATCCAAATATGCCTCTCTTTCACGGCACAGCAGATCCCTTTGACCATATAAGCCAATCAAGCGAAGATGATAACGAATGAATGTAGGGGCAGTCAAGGAAGCTTGCATGTGTAAAGGATTTGGATCCACCTTAACGGGGTCGGCACTTCGATGGTTTGTAAGCCTGCCCAACAGGTCGATATCCACATTTGTTGAATTAGTAAACGCGTTCACCCAACAGTTTGCAAGCAGCAGGAAGCCGCAAAAGCATGCGGGAGATCTGTACAGAATTGTCCAGGGGGCAGGAGAGACCCTTGGGGAGTAAAATACTAGATTCAACAATGAGAAGGTGGCAGTACGAGAGTGCGACGTTTTGACAGCAGTAGAAGCCTTCAGGAGAGGCCTCCACCATGACTCCGACCTATACAAGCAGCTGACTATGCATCCCTGCCATAGCTTCGAAGCAGTGCAAGAGAAGGCAGTTGCCGCAATCGGGGGAGGAAGACATCCTAGCCAGAGCCAGTCTACCTAATACACCAAGTGTTTCTAGTACCTCAGCGGTGGAAAAATCAGGAAGAAAGCAAACCACCAGCAAAAAGGATGAGAGATACAGGTCATATGGAAGAGGATTCAACATAATCGAAGAAAATCGGCAACTCCCTACTCTGGCAGAATATGAATTCACTACAGGTATCGGAGGAATCCTGAAAGCACTCAGGGAAATGGGAGATGGAGTAAGGTGGCCAAAGCCACCAGTAGAAGGGCAGGCATGGAGAAAGGATAGCAAAAGAAGTGTGAATTCCACCGTGACATTGGGCACAACATTGAGAATTGCTACACATTACGAAGAGAGATCAAGTGCCTGTATGAGCAAGGAGAACTGAGCCACCTATTACCACGTGGAGGCAAGCAGCAGGATAAAGTAAGCTCCACAAAGCCTGCAACCCCACCCACATGCACCAAAATCATAAACGTGATAACAGGCGGCTCAGATCTGAGTGGACTGACATACTCAGCAGCTAAAAGGCATGCCACGGAAACCAAGGGAGATAGACCAGCAAATTCTTGCAGAATTTCTCACAGCAATCTGCCAGCCGTCACCTTTGATGAAGGAGATACGTACGACGAACGGGAACATCATGATGCACTCATTATCACCCTGTCAATGGCAAACTGCACAGTTAAAAAGGTCTTGGTAGATACAGGCAGCTCGGTCAATCTGATTATGCTAAAAACCATAGAAAATATGGGATTCAGCGAGAAGGATTTACAGAAGAAGACTATCCCGCTAGTAGGCTTCAGCGGGGAGACAGCCAACTCACTGGGCGAGATAGTCATCCCAACCTACATGGGAGGAGTCAATAAGCAGATCAGGTACCTGGTCATAGACGGACCCTCTACCTACAATGTCATCCTGGGAACTCCGTGGCTACACCAGATGAAAGCAGTCCCTTCAACGTATCACCAATGCATAAAATTTCCCACACCATGGGGAGTAGAGACAATAAGAGGAGACCAGGAGGAAGCTAGAGGCTGCTATAAGAAGGCACTAAAGTGCACTGCCAGCCCTCCCGCATAGCAATTACAGAAACAGCCTGTCCAGGACGAATACATCGAGCCCCCAGCAGAAGAGCTAGATCAAATTAACCTGGACAAGCTGCACCCAGAAAGAACTGTGCTAATTGGAGCTGGATGCACGGGAAGCTTGAGACAACAATTAATCGAATTTCTGCAACATAACATGGACTGTTTTGCATGGTCACACGACGATATGATACGGATAGATCTGTCCATTATAACGCATAAACTCAGTGTGGACCCAAAGTGTAAACCCATCCAGCAGAGGAGAAAGAAGTTTGCAGCATAAAAAAACAAGGTAATCAACCAAGAGGTAGATAGCCTCCTGGCAGCAAAGAAAATAAGAGAAGTAAAGTATCCAGAGTGGTTGTCTAACGTAGTAGTGGTGCCTAAGAAGAATGGAAAGTGGAGAGTATGTGTGGACTTCACCGACCTCAACAATGCATGCCCTAAAGATCCCTTCCCCCTGCCTCATATCGATGCAATGGTGGATGCAACAGCTGGCCATGAAATGCTGACATTTCTGGATGCATGGAGTGGCTACAATCAGATCAAGATGGATCCTGCAGATCAAGAGAAGACGACATTCATGTCTGAAAAAGGAATATATTGTTACAATGTTATGCCCTTTGGCCTAAAGAATTCAGGATCCACATACCAGAGGTTGGTGAACCGCATGTTTAAGGAGCAAATATGAAGAACTATGGAGGTGTATATTGATGACATGGTGGTAAAGTCAGAAAAAGCCAAAGATCATATGCGGCACCGGGCGAGACATTCAAAGACACCGAGGCGACAAAATGAAGTTAAATCCATCTAAATGTACCTTCGGGGTATCCTCTGGCAAATTCTTAGGCTATATTGTAACTCAAAGAGGATAGAATCCAAAGATCGAGCGATTAAAGCCATTTTACAATTAGAGTCACCTGAAAAACCTAAAGACGTTCAAAGGCTAGGCTGGTAAGGTAGCGACCCTGCAGTACATCTCAAGATCATCCGACAAGTGCAGTGTTCTATGATATATTAAGAAAGAGTCGAAGTTTGAGTGGACTGCAGACCACGAGCAAGCATTCGAGAGAGTCAAACACTACCTCGGACCCGCCATTCTTTGTCAAAACCGGAACCAGGAGAACCATTGTTCCTCTACCTAGCCGTCACGAGGTGGCCGTAAGTGTCGTTCTAGTCGAGAGCGCGAAAAGGAACAGAAGCCGATACTACGTGAGCAAGTCTCTGCTACCGGCAGAGACCAGGTACACATCTCTCGAAAAATTAGTATTAGCACTGGTAGTAGCATCTTACAAGCTGCGCCCTTATTTTGAATCCCACACCATACGTGTTGTGACTAACTACCCGCTGAAATATATCATGAGGAAGCCTGAACTGTCAGGCAGAATGTCAACGTGGTCTGTACACCTTAGTGGGTATGATATCCAGTATGAACCTAGAACAGCAATCAAATTGCAAGCACTAGCAGACTTTGTGTCAGATTTCAGCCCAGCCATCCAAAATCTGGCAAATGAGGAAATCCTCACCCTAGAGGGGAACGGGGAAGCAGAGGTCTGACAGATGCATATTGACGGAGCCTCCAACCAAAGGGGGGCAGGTGTAGGGTTGATCCTACGGTCACCACAAGGAGATCTGATAGCACAAGCAGTAAGATGTGAATTCAAGGCAACCAATAATGAAACAGAATACAAGGCCTTGATATTAGGAATGCAGCTAGCTCTGGAATTAGGAGTCAGGCACCTGCGCATATCCAGTGACTCTCTACTAATAGTCAACCACGTGAATGATGAGTTTATAGCCAGAGATTCAAAGATGATTGCATACTTGAAAGTAGCAAAGGAGTTAAAGCAAAAATTCGAAACTTGCAAGCTTAAGCAGATCCCCAGAGATCAGAATGTGGAAGAAGATGCCCTAGCAACTCTGGGGGCAGCGATCAAGCCGACAGAACTATCCAGCATTCCCATCGCGCACATGCTGGAACCTTCTATCCAGAAGACAGACGAAATAGATAAAGGAGAGCTGGAGGATCAACAGGACAAAATAGGAGTCCAGACAGCCACGGAAGCCGGGGAAGGTTCTCAGACAGCCAACCAGCCACCTGACTAACCCGCTGTACAGGCAAACGATTGGGATTGTCGCACACCTTACCTAGACTGGCTGCGGCATAATAAGCTGCCAGATGACAAGAAGGAAGCGAGGGCTTTCAGAATAAAAGCCTCCAGGTTTATACTTATTGACGATATACTATTCAGAAAGTCACTAGCAGGTCCCTACTTACGGTGTCTGAATAAGGAGGAGGCGCAGACTGTGTTACATGCTCTCCACAGTGGCGAATGTGGAAACCATGCAGGGGGCAGGAGTCTGGCAAATAAAGCTCTCAGACAAGGATACTTCTGGTACACAATGAAGGCAGATGCAGCAGAATACGCACGTAAGTGTGACACCTGCCAGCGCTCAGCACCAATGTGTGGACAGCGGGGCCCACGGAGGCGCTTGGGAGGAAGAGAACAAGCGTTTGCATTTTTGTTGGAGTCACCACCAATTTTTATGGGAAATTGGAACCGTTCGAATACCTCGTGCTATGTCAAGACACAAAGTAGAGACATGAACACTAAGCAATCGTTACCCTTAGCATTCTATGTCTAGAATGACTCTCGCGGATGCCAATGAACACGGGTGCTCATGGAGATCTGGAGTAAGGGGTGAGGGTACGTATTAGGAAGCTCTTTTGATCGAACACCTAATCCCGCCCGCCTCGATAGAGGCCTCTACTAATGATTAGGGAAGTTATTCGTACTTGATATATCGTCGGCTATATGCATGCAATGCAACATCCATTGTTTTGATCCTAGCATGTGAAGATTGACTAAGTCGGTTGACACGTAATTAGCATACAATTGGGTCGAAGTAGGATTTAAGTTCAATTACATGTGAAACATACAAACAATAAAAGAAATACAATAATTATAAATTAAAATAATGAAAATTACAATAATTACAATGGAATAGGCGATTTATGTCGAAAATACCTTTAAAACGGATGATTTGAGAAAAAGAATAAAAAGAAAGAATGAAATAAATTCTCGAACAGGAATTAGCGTGATATTACGGATAATAGTGAATTAATACGTAAACTAATTAAACTATGTCAAGGCAGAAACGGAGTTCAAGGACGAGAACTCGGCCGAAACAGCGCAGAGAGAGCTGCGTCCTTTGAATAAGCGCGTGACGCTGCGTCTGTTCCTTGGTTCAGTTCTGGCTATGAAGCCGTAATTGCAAGCCGTTAATGTTAATTGGTGATTTAATGATTAATTAAATTATTTACTCGGATGAAAGTGATTAGTAGGTTATTTAACATATGAATGGGTCATGAAAACAGTAGAACATGGATGAGACGGAATTAATCGAATTGACACAAGATGGAATAATGACAGAAGTGAAAAATATTAATGAGTCAAACAAATTAATTCAATTAATTAGGTTAGATACGATGGATTAATGACGAGTATATGACGAATACAATAAAAGACAGATGAAAACTATATCAAAGACGAATTCCAGAAACCCAATATTAACGAATTGAATCTCTACAACCCGGAATTGACTTTAATGACGAAAACCCGCAAATATTGGATTATTAGGGATTTAAGTCTGATTTGCGATGATTAAAGGATGTTAATGATGAATAAAAAATATACATGTGAATTATTAGACTATCATGATGAAAAATTAACAGGAAACAAAACAAGTAAAAGAACTTTGACGAATAACAGAGGACGAACGAAGAAGAAAGGAAGCAGGAACTGCGGCAGCCTCACGAAGAGGCGCAGCAGGAACTGCGCTCCTTCGAAGAGGCGTAGTAGTTGTTGCGTCCTTTCTCGACGGTTATCTACTGGAAATCCGTAAAAAGAGGTTTTAAAGCATGGTTTTAGAAATCGGTTTTAATGGTATTTTCGACATAAACCTTACAATTGATGATGATACAATAAATACAATAAATAAAAGAGAGATTACACCCTCAGACTTACATGTTGATGAAACGAGAAGGACTAAGATATCGATTAGTGATGCTCGACGCGAATGCAAAGAAAGTGCCCTCGTAAGAGGAAAACGATTAATTAATTAAGTTGATTATTGTGGAGTTGGTCAAATTGGTCGGTCATGCAACGGGACGGCTGGTACTCAGAAGGATCCGAGCTTACGTGGTCGAATGTTCAAGCACGTAGACGCCAAAAAGTAAGAACAAAGTCTAGAATGCAAAGGGAGAAGAGAAGGGCGGACACTCGCGTGAGAAATATGAGGAGCGAAGGCTCCTATTTATACTAATCACGTGAAGGAATTAGGGTTTCGGAGACTCTTTGGAAGTGAATCTCGGAAAGATATGAAAAAGATACGAGAAACATGCAGAAAAGGGCCTGGGAAGAGGCGCAGCAGCCACTGCGTCGCTTGGAAGAGGCGCAGCACCTGCTGCGTCTGTTCCCAAGGGGTTTCCTCCTGCTGAAGAAAGATTTCCGTGTTTGAGTTATGGTAGGACGGAAATAATCCGGTTTTCCATAATATCTTATGTGAATATTACGGGAAATTGCTTACTAAAAGATAAAATTTATGAAATATGGAATAGAAATATCCGGAACATTCCAGAACATTCTGACTCGGGATTTAACGGTTATCAGAAAATGGAGACGGTTTTAGGCCCGGACTCCGAATGTACTCTAATTACTGTCAAAACGACCGTATTGGGACGTAGATGACAACTAAGGGGTAAACATTAATATTTGAGCAATCACTTAACGATAATCTTACGAACTGTCACAAATCGTTTCGCGTATCAAACATGCGGCCCAATCATCACAGGGTGGTTTGCGGGAGGTGCAGAAATGAGGTATCTACAGAGCCCCCACTTTGACTGAGGCTTGGACAAGGCGAAAGTCAAAGTATAGCTATCAGGTCAATCAAAGATTACAACCTGACGACTATGGCGACGCGAGGCGGCTCAAGGGGTCTGAGCCAAGGACCTGTCGTCGGGAACACTTTAGAGTCTGTCGACTATCGGGGAGGGTCGTTTAAAGTCTATTAGACTACGTAAGGAAGCTCGCCAGCCATAAGGAGAGACCATACCTGAGACTTCTTTCTCGAGATGCTTCTGGAGGTGCGTAGGAGCTAAGGTTGAGCATGGGAGCTAAGGGTAAGACCTAAAGGATACATAAGGATGGGTACTAGGGTATGGGACCCTAAAGGAAAGCATCGTCGGGAGTGAGGCCTAAGGCAAGTTCAACTTAAGGGTAACTAAAGCTTGGGTATAGGAACTCTATTGGTTTGGGAACTTGAAGGCTTATGAACCTAAAAGGATTGGGATTCTATAGTTAAAAAGTCCTAATTTCGGGTTTACGAACCTAAAAAGGAAGGCTTTGGGGTTTGGGAACTTCTGGAGAACGACACCCTTGTCGCACTCCGCGGGGAAATAAGAAATATTGTGAATAGCAGGACACAGGCGGGAACTGCTGAGAGGAAAACTGCTTTGGGTAGTCTTCGGGAAATAATTGCAAGTGGCAGGACACAGGCGGGAACTGCTGGGAGGAAATCTGCTTAGGTAGATTGTCAATCCTTACGTCTTGAGAGAGACAGTACGTCCGCTTACTCTCGCTAGAGACACGATTGGGAATTGTTTATTTTCGTCATGAGAGGGAAATTATATCCGCTTACTCTCGCTGGAGACATAATGAAGGCGTGTCGAATTCCGTGAAGGAATGAATGCTCGTTGCGACAAGCAAAAGGTTTTGGAATGAATGAATAATACACAACAGTCTGCTGCGGGCTTGGAAATGCGGGCCGGAACGAAAGAAAATTGCCAAACGGACCAAAAGAATGAAAATAACATCGGGGAAGAGGCGCACCAAAGATGGGCCCACAAATAACGAATTCATAACGAATTTTTGAAAAATCCGTATGGAGGGAACCAAAAGGAAGAGGCGCAGCAAGAGCTGCGTCTCTTGGAAGAGGCGCAGCGCCTGCTGCGTCTATTCCCCAATTTGGTTTTCCTGCGTAAAAACGCGAAAATCAGGAGGTTTTGTTCATTTTTATTCGAAACATAAATCACTCACTTCTCTCTCAAATCTTCACCATTTCCGCCAAGGTTTGATTCAAAAGCTTGCATTAAACATGACTAATCGAGGTATGTGTCTTAATCTTGCATTAATCTTCTACATTTGTCCAATTTTAAGTTGAAAAATCTAGGGTTTATGACCCTTTCGATCGAAAATTTGGGGCTTTTTCCCCAAATGAATTTGCCTTGTCAAATTGACATTAGAAATGAATAGTAGGTAATGTTAGGAACATAACCATGTATTTGTTTCGAATTTTCATCAAGTTTTGAGCCTTTGAGTGAATTTTGAGACGGTTTTACAGCTGAGCCGTAAATTGCTTCGAAGATAGCCTTAGGAATGCCCATTCGCGATGAAACTTGATATTTGGGATCCTTGAATGATGGGTAAACTTTCTACCATCTCGGAATTTTGGTCTGTGGCAGCTTTTTCAGGACACTTTTCTAGGGCATAATCGCCATTATAGCGAAATGCTGTCGAAATTTCGACTCGAACCCGGGACTAGGCTTCAAACTAGACTTGACTTGACCCAATTTACCACATGAGTGATCGGGTAGGTAGGAATATGGCCAAAGATGGCGAAAAAAGAGCGGTTTCAGGGCTCCCGAAGGCTCGAAAATCCTTTAACCAAGGCTTGTCGTCGTGTGACGCGGCCTGAATTTGCTTTAATATTGCAGGTGATGAGGGTTCTACTTCTGGGAGAGCTCCCATGGAGATAGACGCTGCTACTGTCGAGGAGGCTTTGGAGCAGGCCTTCACCGCTGCGGTGATGGCTGCTGGGGACGAGGCTCACGAGGAGGAGGCCGTCGAGGAGGAGGCCCCGAGACGGGCCAACGTCGGACGAGGAGGTCGTCAGCTGAGAGGAGCTCTTGTGTGGGCTGAGACTTGGGAGAGCAAGCACCTGGTGTGGGCTGCAGAGGGTTACCTGTCCTACAGGATGGTGAAGAGTTTGGTAAATAGGAATTCACTACTCATTACTCATCCTCTTTCGTTCATTTGTCCAAATTTCTTTCAAATTTCATTCAAAACTAAAGATAGCTTTGTTTCAAATCACAATAGGAGGCCGGGAACATCAGGTCGTTCTCGGGTTACACGACAGCGATGGAGCACTACGAGCGTCTGTCGGCGGAGGAGAGGGCCATGATCGAGCGTGGAGCGTTCGGTCCTTTGGTTCAGGTCTGGAGGGATATCGCGAAGAGGAAGTTGCGGGCTAACCTTAGCCTGGTCCGCGCTTTCTTGGACCGATTCTGGTACACGACTTCCACGTTTCACATGTCTTTTGGTGAGGTGGGAGTCACTTTGGAGGACTACGGCATGATTTCTGGTCTGCCGTTCGGGACCGAGGAGGTGGTGTGGCCGGAGACTGCCATGAGGGCGGACTCGGCCGAGGCGAGGAGATTGATCGGCTGGAACTTGTTGCCGAAGGTCATTCTGATCTTGGGTTTGATACCCAGTTCCTACGTTTGAGACTACTTTGCGGGGAAGACCCCGACGCTGGTGACGATTGATGGGAGGGAGACGGCTCCTCCTCCTCCTGTCTGGTGAGCGAGAGGGCTCGTCGTGGCTCGTGGTTTCGTCTTCGATTTACCTCGGAGACAAGGGCGAGAGGTCGTCGACGAAGCTTCTTCCCTTCCTTTCGACCCGAGTTCCCCGGGGCGTTGGGACCGGGTCATCTTTGGGTTTGCGGTCCTCATCCGCTTCATGAGGGCCATGGTTCGTCCGGAGTTGATGGAGAAGGGGACTTCTCCTGGTGCCGTCGGACCGGACTACTCTTTGGGAGGTATGAACCTTCCTTTAGACCAAAGTAAATTCCTTTTCTTTATCAAATTACGAAAGATCGTCATTGATTATTTTGTTTTTTGCAGGCGTGGGTGTACTCCTACTTCCCGAGCCTCGCGCCCAAGAGGACGGAGCCGCTGGAGAAGGCCTATCCCGTGGTGAGGGATTGGGTGATGTGCCGGACGAAGAGCAAGCGTTCTTCTCACAACGTCTACCGGCGGGACGTGAACGCCCTTCAGCTGAGCAGCGTGAGTATCCTACTTATATTTGCTCGTGCTTCTTATATTTGATTTTAATTGATCGTAGGAATGATCCTTTCTTTATCTTGTCACAGTGGGTGCCCCGACCTTGGGCGGAGTACGCTGGAGCGCCTCCTTTTGTGGCTGAGGTCCTTCGACCTAGGAGCTCGGGCCGACTGCTGAGGGACGTCGATGGGTCTGTGTGGTACTTAAGCGAGCGCTTGGCTCGTCGGTGCTCGCGGGCGTGTTGACGGTTCCGTCGATCCTCCCAGGACGATGTTTAGGAGCCTTCGAGGCCGAGAGGGAGGCGGACTTGGCTGGTGCCAGTGGTGACGCCCTTCTTCTTCCTGGCGAGGACTACTCGGCGTTCCTTTACGGGAGGTTGGCGTACTGGCCGGTAGTGGTGAGTATCTTTTATTTTTTTCTCTTGATCCGATTATGAGATTTATGATGAAAGATCATCGATTAATGAGAAACATTTGTCTTTGTAGGAGGTCGAGGCGGCGGGCATCGAGCCCCCAGAGTACCCCGAGACCCTCGAGTACACTGACGCGAGCGGGAGGACGACGATCTCCGAGCTGCGTGACTTTGACGTAGCGGTGACGGATGCTGGCTTGGACGACTGGCAGCATCTGATTCGGAGGGTGAGCCTCTAACTTGTATAACCTTTGTGTAAGAACACATTCGGTTTTGTTCAATTGTTTGAGAATTTCTTTTTGAAAATGCAGGTTGCACCGTCTCGGTTTGTGGCGTTGTGGAGGGTGGCCAACCGGCTGCGAGCTACTGCCGTCGAGGCACTTGTCGGCGGTCGAGGTCGTCAGGTATGAACCTTACGCCTATCCTTTTTTTTTTATTTTTTTTTATTTTCTTATTTTGCTTGAAACAATTGACATGAGCCAATTTATTGTTCACAGGGTGACCGCGGGCTGGAGCGAGAGCTGACCCAGTCTCGGGAGGAGACAGCTCGCTTGTTGAGGGAGCTCGAGGTTCGGGACGCCGAGATTGCCGTTCTTGCGGCAAGAGTCGCAGAGTTGGAGGGCGCCCAGCAGTAGTTTTTGTTTGTTGGCTGTATTTTGTACATCTGTACGTTGATTTTGAACATTTTCGGACTTTGTTTGGGGCTCGAGCCCCCAGTTTGTTGTACATTTCCTTCGTTTGGTATATATATGATGGCCTGAGTGCCTTTGCTGCTGGGTTGTGTTGCTTGTATCTGCAGGTTAGTTTCGAACAAGTTTGGTAGATGACGGTTTACGCCGTCATGTTGCCGAAATTTACATAGAAAAACACGCAAAGCGTACATTTTTATATACATATGGCCTTAATTAGCGCAAAATGAGAGACTCAAAATAATGCGGAAAATGCAAAAAAAATGCAAAAATTTTGCCGGAAATGACCAGGCGGTAGGGAGGGTTACCCCCTAAAAAAAAGGAAAAATAGAAATCTATAAGTTTAGAAATGAAATTAAAGAATAGAAATTAATATTTAAAATGAAAATTATTTCCTAAAATGAAAATGAAATTTATTTCCTAAAATGAAAATAAACAAGTGTGATATAGTGGCAGAAATGTCGATGTCGCTTCGAAATGCGCGCCCGCGACATTAGGAAACCTGAAACATGGTAATCTTCCCGTATTTACCAAAATAATAACCTGTAGGAATAGGAAATTATTCGTTATGGAATTAGGAAAGATCCAACACGGAAAATCACAGAAGTGAAGCTCAGGAAGAGGCGCAGCATGGGTCGCGTCCCTTTGAAGAGGCGCAAAGCAGTCTTTGCGCTTTTCCCAATTGTTCCGTTCTGACGGATTTTTGGAAACAGCAATTAGTATAAATAGAAACGTCGATGGAGCTTTTATTCACACAAATCTTCCGTCTCATCTTTGTCTAAATAAATTTTCTCATCATGAATACTTTGGAGATCCGCTTGAAGGAATGGACCAACGAATTTTTCAATATGGAGAAGCATGATATGGGCTCTTATAACTTTGGATCGTTGTTGAGTTTGAAACTTATCAAGGTTGTGAAACCGTTCTTGGTTGCTTGCCTTGACTATTGGGACCCAAATTACCATGTTTTTGCGTTCCCTGGAGGTGATATTTGCCCCTTTCCTGAAGAGATTGCTGCTATTGGTGGATGGGACCCCGAACATTTGTCTGCCATTCCTTCTGCTTCTCAAGGGTACAAAAGCAAATTTAGAGATTTGCTTGGATTGACTAGACTTGAGGTGGACCGTCTAGTTACCTCAAAAGGTGTGAGAATGTTGGACTTCATAGATCGATTTATCAACAGGGTCGACCCCACCGTTTCTCATGTTGCTAGGCGGAGGGCTTTTGGCTTTTGCTTGTTCCATGTGTACGTCTTCTAAGGGCATGTTGATGAAGACTTGAGAGGTGATCCCCGTCTTTGCGCAGGAGCCCAACTTGCTTATGCTTAGGAGAGATCATATTAGGCTTGGATAATAGGAAATCCAACCGTGATCTGCCATTCTTAGGGAGTCCCGTCATTTTGCAGGTAAAAGACATTTTTTCTTCTCTTTTTTTTTCGTTTTTGTTTTTTTTTTTTTGTTTTTTTTTTTTTTTGTTTTTTTTTTTTATGTCTAATACCTGCTTTTGGTAGGTTTGGCTTATGGAGCGGCTCCGATTGATCGAGCCCCCAGTTCATGCGCTTTCCTATCATGCCCGCTCGATCGCGATGAGGACAAGGTTGTATATGGTGGACTTCACGCGGGTTTGTGATTATTGGAAGAACAAGCTGAAGAGTGATGATGGCCCGTTGATCAGGTGGGTCGTACCGTGATGGCACCTCAAGTCCGTCACTGGAGTGTCTTCTTTGGATCCCACTAGGTCCGTGCGCATTCCCGGATTGGAGTTTATGGTATGCATCTTTCCGGAAAGGCTGATGAGGCAAGTTGGGCTGAAACAGACGATCCTGAGGCTTGATACCGTCCCGCAGACTGCTATGGCGCTTACTACAGAGAGCCGAAGGGAGTGGGCTATCAAATGGGCCTAGAGAAACATGTGGTTCTTGAATTTCTCCGCCAACGTTTTATGGGTGTCGGATTCTTATCTGAGGTGGAGAGAGGCTACAACTCTGGAAGAGCGGGAGAAATTGAGGAAGCGCGAGCTCATCGACTACAAGGTGCGCGAGGGAGAGAAAGAAAAGGAGAAGCATCTGACAGAGGGAGAAGAAGAAGACGGGTTTCAAGTCATTCGTCCTTCGAAGAAATCAAAGACTACTCCTGTCGCAGAGATGGTGATTGGCAAGAATGGAAAAGCTAGACCTCGAGAAAGACCGTTGGTGATTAGGTCTGAAGTGGCGCAAGAGCTTCCGGCTCGAGGTCGTGACAAGAAATATGACAAGAATGACAAGGGCAAGGGGAAGATGGAGGAATAGCCCAAGTCTCTTTATTATTATTTGATTATTATTATTATTGTTGTTGTAATAAAAAGGAGGGATTTTTAGAATCCTAGCCTATTCTATTTTTTATTATGTAGCGTACTATTATTATTAGAAAATGAATGAAAATAAAAAAGGTTAAATGGTTATGAAACTGTGGTGATTTTCTACTTATTATTCTTGTCGAATTTCAAATGCGATGCAAATGTCCTTCTATTTACATTTTAGATATAATGGGTTGAATCCCGTGAAGGATTGCCTACGTATTCACTTTAAAAAGCGAAATTAAACCCTTGCGCGTAGTTCGAGTAAATGTAAAAGAATAATTGTTCGAAGCAAGAGCTTGTAATGAACGTAGAAAATAAGCATGAGCTTTTGCTTACTCCGAAGGTGCGAATTTAGTTTGTTTGATGATACAAGGATGACAAATTTGTCAAAATGCAAGAGCACAGTGACATTTAGCTTATTTTAGCTTGGCCAGGGGCCGTTTATTTAGTGCCGCAAGAGCGACACGTGGGGTTACGCGAGGTGCGTTTTCATTCCTATTCTAGGCATAGTACCGTTTCAGTTGGTCAAGGTTTGTTGGGTTTGAAAACTCATTCCCATCTAGGTCTGTGATCCTAACCGCACCCCCTGGGAGTATGGATTTGACTAGAAATGGTCCGGCCCAATTAGGTTTGAATTTTCCCCGTGGGTCAACAGGTAAGAGAGCTCTAACCGATTTAAGCACTAAATCTCCTTCTTTGATGTTTCTTGGCCTAACTCTTTTGTTGAAAGCTCGTTTGATACGTGCTTGGTATGTTTGGACATTATGCAAGGCGCGCAGCCTTCGTTCATCCAGGAGGATGAGCTCTTCATATCTATCCCTCTTCCAATCGGCCTCCGGGATTTGACTTTCTAGCAAAATACGCAAGGATGGTATTTCTAGCTCGACTGGTTGTATAGCTTCTATGCCGTAGGTCAAATAGAAAGGAGTAGCCCCAGTGGGCGTCCTAACAGATGTACGATACTCCCATAAAGCAAAGGGTATCTTGCTTGGCCAATCTCTAAAGTTGTCAATCATTTTCTTGAGAATCGTGACAACATTCTTGTTTGTCGCCTCTACCGCACCGTTAGTCTGTGGTCTATAGGGCGGAGAGTGGTGATGCTTAATCTTGTATTTGGCTAGCAATTGCTCGGTTTCAGCTTGGAAATGTGATCCGTTATCGCTAATGATCTCATGTGGGCAACCATATCGACAGATGATGTTGTTTTGTATGAACTTTGCCACATTTTTAGCCGTAAGACCAGTGTAGGAAGTCGCCTCTACCCATTTGGTGAAATAGTCAATCGCTACTAGAATGAAACAGTGACCTCCTGTTCCGGCTGGGGTTATCTTCCCGATTATGTCAATTCCCCATGCAGAAAATGGCCAAGGGGATGTCATTGTATAGAGCAATGAAGGAGGGATATGTTGTACATTCCCGAAGATTTGGCAGTTGTGGCAATGTCTTACGTATTTGATGCAATCGGACTCCATTGTGGTCCAATAATATCCCAAACGTGTGATCTTCTTTGCCATCATGGGCCCGCTCATGTGAGGAACGCATTCTCCGTCATGGACTTCTTCCATCACCTTTCGTGCCTGTGAATGATCAAGGCAACGTAGGACTACACCAAGAGGTGTCCTTTTGTATAATTCTCCTTGCATCAGAATGTATTGGGAAGCTAGTAGGCATATAGCACGTTGTCCCCTCTTATCCATATCTGGTGGATAGGTACCATTAAGCTTAAAATTCAGGATTGCTTGGAACCAGGGTTCCTGCGTGATTTCCTCTTCATCGGTGATTTGATGGACATAAGCCGGCTCTTACCGTCGTTCGATGCACAAAGGCATTTCCACCATGTGATCTGGCATATTAATCAATGATGCAAGTTTCGCAAGAGCGTCTGCAAATTGATTTTCCTCCCGAGGTAGGTGTAGGTAGGTTACGTGATCGAAGAATTGAGCGACTTGGTCTATTCTAGCCTGATAGGGTGCGAGGCTTTCGCTTCGGATTTTCCAAGATCCTGTGACTTGGTTAATGATTAGTGATGAATCCCCATGTACTCGGAGGTTTTTAATGCCCAAGCTTACTGCCGCTTGTAGTCCAATGAGACAAGCTTCGTATTCTGCAGCATTGTTTGTCACCTCGAAGTCGAGTTTGACAGCAATGGGTGTATGCTCGCCTTCAGGAGAAATGAGCAACACTCCTATTCCGAATCCTCTTAAGTTTGATGCTCCATCAAAGTATAGGTCCCAGGAGTCCACATCAGTTTGGAGTATATCCTCGTCTGAAAATGACCAAGTATCTATTGTTTGTGCGTCATCGATAGGATTTTCTGCGAAGAATTCGGCGACGGCGCGACCTTTTATAACTTTCAGTGGCACGTATTTGAGGTCGAATTCTGAGAGCATCAAGGTCCATCTTGCTAGACGTCCGTTGAGGACGGGTTTCTCGAAGAGGTATTTGACTGGATCCATTTTGGAGTATATCTTGACGGAGTAGCTATGCATGTAATGGCGTAGCTTCTTCGTTGCCCACACAAGAGCGAGGCATGTCCTTTCGAGTTGTGAGTATTTGCACTCGTATTCCAAGAACTTCTTACTAAGGTAGCAGATAGCTCTTTCTTCAATTCCTACAGTTTGAGCCAGCATGGCACCCATGGCCATTTCGGTTACTGTGAGATATAAACCAAGAGGTTGATCTCGTTGTGGTGGCATGAGCACTGGTGGTTTAGCCAATATCTCCTTTATCCGGTCGAATGCCTTTTGACAATCATCATCCCACATGGTGTGGTCTGTTTTCTTGAGTTTCTTGAAGATAGGCTCACAAATCATCGTAAGTTTCGATATGAATCGACTTATATATTGCACTTTTCCTAGGAATCCTCTGACTTCTTTTTCTGTTTGGGGTTGTGGCATTTCGATCAGAGCTTTGATTTTGGAAAGATCTATTTCTATACCTCGTTGGCTAACAACGTATCCCAGAAGTTTACCAGATGTTACCCCGAATGTGCATTTCTGAGGATTGAGCCTCATGTTGTACTTTCGTAGTCTTGCGAAGAACTTGCGAAGGTTCGTGATATGTCCCTCTCTTTCCTTAGATTTGAAAATCATGTCGTCTACATATACCTCAACTTCTTTGTGCATCATGTCATGTAGGAGTGTAGTTGCGGTGCGTTGATATGTAGCTCCGGCGTTGATTAATCCAAACGGCATTACCGTATAGCAATAGGTTCCCCATTGGGTGACGAACGCGGTCTTGTGCATATCTTCCATGGCCATCTTGATTTGGTTATAACCCGCATACCCATCCATGAAGGATAGTAATGCGTGGTCCGCAGTATTGTCTACCAATATGTCGATGTGAGGTAAAGAGAAGTCATCTTTTGAACTTGCTTTGTTTAAGTCCCTAAAGTCAACACAAACACGGATTCTCCCATCCTTTTTGGGTACGGGCACTGACACGTCTGTCGCGTACCTGTCAAAAATAACCAACTGGTTCCAACTAACTAATATAGCTAGGGAAGTCGGGTCGAATCCACAGAGAGGTAGGAATTTGTCTGCTAAACTAGGTTCGCCAAGGTAACCAATTTGGGGGTTTATAATTTGTAATTTCTAAACTAAAAGAGTAAAGAAAAGAGAAATAAAGGGAGGAGGTTGACAGATAAAGGAGAATAGCTAAGACAAGCGGTTCACCATAATCATCTGGTCGAGTAATCTAGGTCCCAGGTCAATGCAGTACGGTCTAAGGGGTGGCGAACGTCACCTTTCGGTCCTTAATTCACCCTAAAGTGTAAACAGTTTAACTTTCGCCCTCGCTGCAATACTCTATTGTTCGCTACTAGTCTCCCTCTTCCAACCTTTCGGTCCAGGTCAAGGTCCACCAAGGATAAGGGTCTAATTGCGTCGACTCAATTAGGCAATTACAATTATTTGTAGCACTTAAACAACAAAGACGGTACCGGTATTAACCTAGTAAATCGATTACTCTCCCTTCAAATCATGGGTCCCCTATAGTCTTAGCATAGGAAATTAGCTACTCATAGTTGTCAGATTAACAATAACAATAACCAAACAATTAAAATTAAACATGATGAATAATCTAATTGATTGAACGATTATAAAGTAAAGAGAGAAAAGGAATTAAAAACAATAAGTACGATAAAGAAAATTAAATTGATAATACCGAATTCGAGTAGCAAGGTAGAGAATAGAATTCCCAAGAATAGTGACAAAAGTAACAGATGAAATGTACGTAGTAAAAAGAGATCGGCGTAACGTAATGTTCTACTCAGTCTTATACTGTAAAAACATCTTAAACCTAATCTATGGACTGATTACGAAAAGCCCATAAAAGATTAGGCGGAAATAAACTAAAAGCACACGAGAACCCCTCGATCGAGTAAGATGATTACTCGATCGAACGCCAAGTCCCTCGATCGAGCTAGGATATCCTCTCGATCGATCACTGCTTGCTGAACCTTCTCGATCGACTCATTAAGCTGGTCGATCGACCAATCTTGAGTGTATAAAGCATTCGATCGAGCACTAAAGCACTCGATCGAGCTATATAGGCGCATCAGGACTTGAATTTCTTCCTTAACTCAGCTCATACGTCCTCCAAGTGTAAGATTCCTAAGCTCCGGCTCCTTATTTCCCATGAATGCATACAATTAGGACAATTAAGGCTCGATTTAGCTCCTCCTCGGTCAATTCCTGCAAATTACAATAAACGGACCAAAGTAGAATATTCGGGGGTGTTTGTAGCCAGATGCTACATAAAAAGCACAGAAATGCGTGTAAAAATGAGGTAAAAACCTTATACAAAAGACACGCATCAAATCTCCCCAAACCAAACCTTTGCTTGTCCCCAAGCAAATATGAATGCAACTAAGGGTGAACAATAGAACGGGACCAACGCATCAGCTACAAATCATCCACTAGAACCAATTTAATGCAACAAAATGACAAAGTGGCAACTGAGAAGTGCAAACGAGTTAAATTAATGTTCCAAGCATACTGAACCGTCGACCTTGCAAGATTCAAAGATGTCGGACTCTCACGGGTCGCTCGTCACTCAAAATCAGGTACAAGGTGAGAATATATGTGAAAGATAGGAAAAAGCAAGACACTCACCTAACTCGACCTATAAGAACATGCATGCAGTTAACATGAATAAAGTCTCTACAACCGTACATACGCATTCCAACCATACTAGTGACCAAGACACGTGCCGAGGACTTACATTTGGGTTAGTGAGGTAATGGGTAAGAAGGGGCTAAAATGAATTTGGATATGTGGGGTTAATAGCTAGGCTAGCAACAACGGATCCAAATATAGACTGCATCCCAACTTCGTACTCATAACAGCAAGATGAAACGGTGCAAAATTATGCACTAAACTCACAAAACCAAAAGTCGTCAACTCCCCATAAGATATAAATAAGGCATGGGAGTGTGAAACATTGTGCAATTCTCATTCTTTTTTATTCCTCTTTTTTTCATTTGAATTTTTTCTGTCTCTTTTTTTCGCTTTCTTTCCTTTTTTCGTTTTTTTTTTTTTTCTTTCGTTCCATTTTTTTCACAATTCGACACATTTTTTTTCTTTCTTTCCCTTCAATTCTTCCACCATCTTCTGAAATCAGATGAAATAACCATATTGCAATAACACATTCCAAGAACTACTCGTTACTAGCTCAGCTAGGGTAGGAAATATTATAGAAAGTAGTTGATGGGACAAAAAGGCAATTTGGCTATGTGAGGCTCATGGGTAGAATGAAATAAGGGGAACTGCCTCTCCTAACACGTGTCACCATCCACAGACCGAATGCATACAGGTATTAAGAAGACTAGACTCATGCTTATGCAAATTGATGTTACATGTCTTAAAGAGAGTACTACTCACATCCTAAATGAAACCGGTCATGAATGTCACCAGTTTAATAAGCTCTAACCTCAGAATGTATTGTAGCTTGCCGACATAAAGAATCAAGTCTATTCGTTCAGATAAAAGAGAAACAAAAACTCGTAGATTGTGCACATAAACATGCCAACTATCTGTCAAGAATATGCAGGGCTCAAGTAAAGATTCAAAGTAGCGTCAAAGTTCAAACGTTCCGACTCAATTTAAACATGAAAATTTTGAAAATTTTTGAATTTTTTTTTGATTTTTATATGATTTTTTTGAATTAATTAAAACAACAATGCATGCGGAAATAGATAAACGTGCAAGAAAAAATGCAAGAAACATGCAGACACAGATATGGATGCATAACCTCCCCAAACCAAACCGTACAATGCCCTCATTGTACCAAAAATAGGGAAAGAAATGCAAACTGAAAAGAAAAGGAGAAGTGGAGTCGGAGAACTTACAAAACGTCATATAGCGGGACCTCCCCAAACCGACCATGAACATGGGAGGTCAAAGAAAGTCAAACAGTGGCTTTGTATACGTAATGTAGCGGCTGGAAGTCATATCCCTTCGATCGAGCACGTGGAACAGCTCGATCGAGTGTTTTGCAGCAGGAGTGGACTCGATCGAGCATGGAATCACTCGATCGAGTAATCACGGGTAGGGATCTGGTCGATCGAGGACATCACCCCTCGATCGAGAAGCGTACACATCGGGAAGTGCTCGATCGAACACAAAAACCCTTCGATCGAGTACTTAACCTGCAAGGGACGCATAAAAGCAAGGAAGGCACAAAAATTGTTCATAAAGCAGCGTCTAATGTTTAACGTAGAGCTAAAGAAAAACAAATAAAACAAATAGTTCAACAAAAGTACAAATAAAACTGTCCGGGCTGCCTCCCGAAGAGCGCTGGTTTAATAGGTCCCGCACGACCTTCCTGGCATTAATTTACTGGCGCGTCGAGCTCGTCGAAGCGCAAGACTTCAACACGGTTGTCCGCTTCACTCGCCTCATGGTAGTGCTTCACATATTGGCCATTCACCTTGAATCTGTGACCCTCGGAGTCTTCAAGCTCCACGGATCCAAATTTGGTGACAGCTGTCACCGTGTACGGACCACTCCACCTGGACTTCAGCTTGCCAGGAAAGAGTCTCAACCGGGCATTAAACAGCAACACCTTCTGCCCCACATGAAACTCCCGAGGTAGGATTCTCTTGTCATGCCATCTCTTCGTCTTTTCCTTGTAAATGCGTGAGCTGTCATAGGCATTAAGCCGAAACTCCTCTAATTCATCAAGCTGCAAAAGACGATTCTGACCACACAATTTAGGATCATAATTAAGCTCACGGATTGCCCACCAGGCCTTACATTCCAGCTCAACAGGTAAGTGACACGATTTCCCATAAACTAACCTATAAGGTGATGCACCAATTGGTGTCTTAAAGGCAGTCCTATAGGCCCATAATGTGTCATCTAGCTTAAGACTCCAGTCTTTCCGTGATTTAGAAACTACTTTAGACAAGATCTCTTTCAGCTCGCGGTTGGAGACCTCTACCTGACCACTAGTTTGGGGATGATACCCCAAACCACGCCGGTGTTGGACACCAACTCTAGACAGTATGGAAGTGAGTTTCTTTTCCTTAAAATGCATCCCCTCGTCACTAATGACGACCCTAGGGACACCAAAACGGGGGAATATGATCTTTTTGAACATTTTTATCACGGTCTTACCATCACAATGAGGTGAAGCAATTGCCTTAACCCATTTTGACACGTAATCTACAGCTACTAAAATGTACCTGTTACCTTTACTGGACGGGAACGGTCCTTGGAAATCAATGCCCCAGACATCGAAAACCTCAACCTCTAGGATGCCGTTTTGTGGCATCTCATATCTCTTCGAAATATTCCCGGATCGTTGGCATGCATCACAAGTGACAAAAGACTTGGCGTCGGAAAACAAAGAAGGCCAAGAAAAACCAGATCGAAGTACCTTAGCCACGGTGCGCGATGGACCGTGGTGACCACCATATGAAGAGGAGTGACAGCCTTCCAGGACTATTTTGGTCTCCCACTGCGGAATACACCATCTGTAGAGACCGACCGTCGCACATTCCTTAAACAAGTAAGGATCATCCCGAAATCTTTTTGCTTAGCGTTATACGAAAACGCTTCTTTTCTTTGATGAGAAAGGTCGGGCGGCGACTTGCCACTGACAACGAAGTTAGCTATATCTGCATACCAAGGTTCTTGGTTAACAATAGACGATATAACAGCAATTAAAGTATCGTCAGGAAAAGAATCATCAATGGGTAGAGAATCTTCCCCTTCTTGTCGCATCAGTCGCGACAAGTGATCAGCTACAACGTTCTCAGCTCCTTTCTTATCCTTGATCTGCAAATCAAACTCCTGAAGAAGGAGTATCCATCTCAGTAGCCGTGGTTTGGCCTCCTTCTTAGCAAGGAGATGCCTCAAAGCTGCATGGTCAGTAAAAACAGTGACTTCTGACCCAACTAAATAAGTACGAAACTTCTCTAAGGCATAAACTACAGCTAACAGCTCCTTCTCAGTGGTAGTGTACTTCACTTGAGCCTCATCCAGAGTTCGGCTCGCATAGTAGATAGCATTCAAGGCTTTGTCTTTCCTCTGGCCAAGCACTGCTCCTAGTGCATAGTCACTCGCATCACACATGATCTCAAACAGCAAGTCCCAGTTGGGGGGCTGTATGATCGGCGCAGAGACTAAGGCCTGCTTTAACCTGTTAAAAGCAGAAAGACAAGCATCAGTAAACACAAAAGGGGCATCCTTAAGCAAAGAATCGTGTAAGTGGTTTAGCAATTTTGGAGAAATTCTTGATAAACCTAGGATAAAAACCGGCGTGACCAAGGAAGCTCCTCACCCCCTTAACATTAACAGGAGGTGGTAATTGCTTTGAATCACTTCCACCTTTGCTTTATCAACTTCTATTCCCCTATCAGAAACTAAGTGCCCTAAGACAACTCCCTCGTTGACCATAAAGTGGCACTTCTCCCAGTTCAGCACGAGATTAACCTCAATACAGCGCTGCAACACTTTCTCAAGGTTAGACAGACAGTCAGAAAAATCACTTCCATATACACTAAAATCATCCATAAAAACTTCCATGATAGACTCAATATACTCTGAAAATATCCCCATCATACACCTTTGGAAGGTGGCAGGGGCATTGCACAAACCAAAAGGCATTCTGCGATACGCAAAAACGCCCTTAGGACGGGTAAATGTAGTCTTAGCCGATCGATCTGGGTGGATAGGGATCTGAAAGAACCCCGAATACCCGTCTAAATAGCAGAAAAATTTATGAGAAGCTAACCTTTCTACCATTTGATCAATAAAAGGAAGGGGGAAGTGATCTTTCTTAGTGGCGGCATTCACTTATGCTCTGTAATCTATGCACATCCGCCCAACCACTACTCGAGTAGGTATTAATTCATTCTTCTCATTCTTAACTACGATTGTCCCTCCTTTCTTAGGAACCACCTCTCTGGACTCACCCATCTAGAATTACCGAGAATAAATAATACCGCATCCAAAGACTTCATTACCTCAGCCGTCACAACATCCTGCATTTTCTGGTTCAGCCGGCACTGACCCTGTCTGCAAGGTTTGTGATCCTCCTCCAGCTCTATCCTGTGCATACAAATATCGGGACTAATCCCCGTGATATCGTCCAGTGAATACCCATTGCCTTCCTGTTTCTCTTAAGTACAGCTAAACAAAGAGGTCACCGATCATCACTAAGCTTGGCACTAACAATGACTTGATATTGCTCTGTATAGTCTAAGAAAGCATATTTAAGGTGAGAAGGGAGAGGCTTACGTTCCGGTACCTTTACCTCAATGGAGCAAAGAGTGCTGATCATCTGTTCCACCTGCTCTCCTTCGTGCTCATCTAAATCATCAACAAGCAAATCCAACGCAGCGTCATCGTCGTTTGGGCTATCTGCACAGTCATCAAAAAGCATAAGAGCTTCCAGTGGGTCCTTCATAAAAGAACCCGACCAGAAGTCATAAATAGACTCGTCAATGATATCGACCGAATAGCAAGTGTCCTCTATCATTGGGTGGGCTAAAAATCTTGGGCAAACCGAATGTGATAGCGTCATCTCCTCTCGCAAGAGTCGACGCCCTTGTCGACATCAATAACCCAGTTTGTACAAAAGGAATGGTCTTCCTAAGATAATTTGGGTCCGAGTGTCCTCAGCTATATCCAAAACAATGAAATCTACTGGGATGTAGAGCTTGCCTATTTTCACAGGCACGTCCTCTAAGACACCTAAGGGCCTCCTAACAGATCTATCAGCCATCTGTAGGGTAATGTTAGCCACTTTGAAATGACTCATCTTCAGTTTCTTGCAGACAGGAAGGGGCATGACACTAACACTGGCACCTAAATCGCAAAGGGCCTTATCAATAACCATATTGCCTATGCCACAGGTAATAGAAAAGCTGCCCGGGTCTTTCATTTTTGGAGGGGCCTTATTCAACAGCAAATTACTAGACTCTTCCATAAATGAAATCGTCTCAAATTCACTCAAATTTCTCTTACGCGTCACAATATCCTTCATAAACTTAGCGTAAGTGGGTACCTGAGTAACAAGTTCGGAAAAGGGGACGGTTACCTGGAGGTTCTTCACGACGTCCACAAACTTACCGTACTGCTGCTCGATTTTTGCGTCCTTCAGACGACTTGGGAAGGGTACCCTAGTAGCGATGAGTGGCCTCGCAACTTTTTCTTTACCCTTATCAATGCGTGACGTCTCCACAAAGGGGGAAGATGACACGGTGGCGGTATTAGATAGTAAATTAGGATCCTCGCCACTTAAAGTCTTGGATCGAGTACTTTTATCAGTCGATCGACCAATTGCCTTTCCTGTCTCACTCGATCGACCTTGTTTTTCACTCGATCGAGTGATTTCTTTAGCATAGTTACTCGATCGAGTAAGATTGTCACTCGATCGACCAACTTGGAATTCTGCGGTTCTCGATCGACCACCATTTTCACTCGATCGAGTGATAGGATGGTTTAAACTGCTCGATCGAGTAGAAAAGTCACTCGATCGAGTGGTTACAAACACGCAAGCAAGTATTTCCTTCAAAAACTCGTCTAAATCATCATCCGAGTTATCGTCAGCTATCAAAACCTCGTCTTCTTCATGAGTAAGGTCATTTTGAAAATTCGTTGCACTGACTGGATCGCAAATTGGGAGAAGCTTGGCTTGTCATCGCGAGTGTTAAGCTGCGCGACTTGTTCTTTCAATTCCGATATAACCGTTTCAGATTGCCGTGACATCTTTGACATACTCAACATGATGGATTTTAATTCGGCAATTTCTTCTCTTGCAGAAGGAGAGACCGGTTGTGGTACTGGCGTAGAAGGGGTAGAATCATTCTTGATCTCTTCATACAGCTGGGAGAAAGGGACTCCCTGCTTGTATTTCTGATAGGCAAGAACGCGCTCAACACTTTCCATGCATAAGATAGGGTCATGCCCTTCCGTGCCACATCTACCACATGGCTCTTTATGCTCCGTAATAGTAGGCATCTTGGCAAATAAACTTTCAAAGCAACAACTAGCCTGCAAACTAATCAAAACTTTGCGAAAATAAGATCGACCTCAAGGAATGAATTCCCTGAGATGAGGGACAAACTTAATTAAAGCAACAAGTTTGCGCCACCTCCCCGGCAACGGCGCCAAAATTTGACACGGCTATCGCGTACCTGTAAAAAATAACCAACTGGCTCTAACTAATATAGCTAGGGAAGTCGGGTCGAATCCACGGAGAGGTAGGAAAATGTCAGCTAAATCTAAGTTCGTCAAGTAACGAAATTGGGGGTTTATAAAATGTGATTTTCTAGCTAAAGAGAATAAGGGAAAGAGAATAAAAGCGAGGAATTAAACAGATAAAGAAGAACAGCTAAGACAATCGGTTCACCATAATCATCCGGTCGAGTAATCTAGGTCTCAAGTCAATGCAAATGCGGTCTAAGGGGTAGCGAACGTCACCTTTCGGTCCTTAATTCACCCTAAAGTGTAAACAGCTTAACTTTCGCCCTCACTGCAATACTCTATTGTTCGCTACTAGTCTACCTTTTCCAACCTTTCGGTCCAGGTCAAGGATCACTAAGAATTAAAGGTCTAATTGCGTCGACTCAATTAAGCAATTACAATTAATTGTAGCATTTAACCAACAAAGACAGTACCAGCATTAACCTAATAAAACGATTACTCCCCCTTCATATTACGGATCCCCTATAGTCTTAACATAGGGAAATTAGCTACTCATAATCATCGAATCAACAATAGCAACAAAATGATAATCAAAACTAGACATAATGATACAATTAAAGGATTAAATAAAGCGATTACGATAACAATAAAGGGAAGGAAGAATTCCAGCAATGATTAAGAATTAAGAGATTAAAAAGAATGATAATAACGATCGTATCTCAAATCCGAGTAAAAGAAGCAAAAATCCAAAGAACAGTAGCCAGAACTAGAGTAAAAACAACGTGAGAGAGAAAAGTGCCCAAGTAACGTAGTTCCCCCTCAGTCTTATACTAAAACCTAATCTATGGACTGATTACAAAAGCCCATAAGTAATTTAGGCGGAAATTGACTAAAGCACGAGAAACCATTCGATCGAGTAGATAATCACTGCTGATCGAACAAATCATCACCAAACCACTCGATCGAGTGGTAATAACCCACTCGATCGAGCACCTCTTGCAAAAACTCCTCGATGGGCTCCTTAAACTGGTCGATCGACCAGTCTTGAGTACATAAAGCATTCGATCGAATAGTGAACCATTCGATCGAGCTATATAGGCACGTTAGGACTTGAATTGCTTCCGAACTCAGCTCATGCGTCTTCCAAGTGTTAGATTTCCAAGCTCCGGCTCCTTATTTTCCATGAATGCATACAATTGGGACAATTAAGGCTCGATTTAGCTCCTCTTCGGTCAATTCCTGCTAATTACAAATAACGGACCAAAGTAGAATATTCGGGGGTATTTGTAGCCAGATGCTACATAAAAAGCACAGAAATGCGTGTAGAAATGAGGTGAAAACCTTATATAAAAGACACGCATCAACGGAATATTACTAATTATTTACATGAATGAACGATTAATTAGTGACATGGGTGAATGAAATAAACTAAACATGATGAATTGATGACAAATTAATGACGAATATGTGAATAAACAAATGAAAATATGTCAAAGGTTGAATTCCAGAAACTCAATATGAACAAATCGAATTTCTACAATCCGGATTGACTTTAATGATGAAAACCCGCAAATATGAGATTACTTGGGATTTAAGCCGAATTTTAATGACGAATTAGATGTATTAATGATGAATAATAATATACATGTGAAATTATTGTGATATTATATCAAAGAATTAAAGAACAAACGAAAACAAACAAAAGACGAACGAATTACAGAGGACGAAGGAAGAAGAAAGGAAGCAGGAACTGCGGCAGCCTCAAGAAGAAGCGCAGCAGGAACTGCGCTCCTTCGAAGAGGCGCAGCAATTGCTGCATCCTTTCTCGACGGTTGTCTTCTGATAATCCGTAAAAAAAGAGTTTTTAAACGAGGTTTTAGAAATCGGTTTTAATTGGTATTTTCGACATAAACCTTACAATTGTGATACAAAAAGTAAATAACAATAAATAAAAGAGAGATTATACACCCTCAGACTTACATGTTTGACGAAACGAGAAGGACTAAGCTATCGATTAGTGATGCTCGACGCGAATGCAAAGAAAGTGCCCTCGTAAGAGGAAAACGATTAGTTAATTAAGTTGATTGATGTGTAGTTGGTCAAATTGGTCGGTCATGCAAACGAGGCTGGTACTCAGAAGGATCCGAGCTTACGTGGTCGAATGTTCAAGCACGTAGACGCCAAAAAGTAAAAACAAAGGTCTAGAATGAAAGGGAGAAGAGAAGGGCGGACACTCTCGTGAGAAATATGAGAAGCGAAGGCTCCTATTTATACTAATCACGTGAAGAAATTAGGGTTTCGGAGACTCTTTGGAAGTGTATCTCGAAAGATATAAAAAGATAAGAAAATTACGCAGAAAGGACTGGGAAGAGGCGCAGCAGCCACTGCGTCTCTTGGAAGAGGCGCAGCACCTGCTGCGTCTGTTCCCAAGGGGTTTCCTCCTGCGAAAGAAAGATTTCCGTGTTTAAGTTATGGTAGGACGGAATAATTTGGTTTTCCTTAATATATTATGTGAATATTTCGGGAAATTGTTTACCAAAGGATGAAAAGTTATGAAATATGGAATAGAAATATCCGGAACATTCCAAACATTCTCGACTCGGATTTAACGGTTATCGAAAAATGAAGATGGTTTTAGGCCCGGACTCCAAATGTACTCTAATTATCACAAAACGACCGTATCGGCGCGTAGATGACAACTAAGAGGTAGATATTAATGTTTGAGCAATCACTTGACGATAATCTTACGAATTGTCACAAATCGTTCCGCGTACCAAACATGCGGCCCAACCATCACCGGGTGGTTTTGCGGGAGGTGCGAAAATGAGGTATCTACACAAAAATGGATGAGGAAAATCAAAGTTGGTAAGGAACTATACTGGAGCATGTCATGTTGTTCTGATGTATGCTCTGTGGAAAGCAAAAAATGAAGCGCGGATGAATCAGGTGGTTCCCAGGCCTGAAGCTATTATCTCACATATTAGGAGGGATATTAAAGCTAGACTGTTGCGATTGAATGCAAGCACCATGAAGCCGAGTGATTGTCGATGGTTGACGAATTTGGCTATTTAATTATTTTCTCTTATACAGCTTTGCAATAGAATGTAGCTATGGTTGTAACTTACACCAAAAAAAAAACAGTGGTATAACGCTCATTGAAAAGCCTGGCATTCCTCTCCTGCCAAATAAACTAAACAGTAGCCGCCTACGCGAAACGAGCCCGTCATTTCCTCCAATGCCTGCCTCTGAAGCTAGCAAGACGGTAGAGTTCATGCTTTAGAGAACCAGGTCGCCTATAAACACCCTGCCAGGTGAAGAGCTGTTGCACAACGTAGTAAGAGAAAGGGCAGTCAATAAATAAATGTCGGCCTATTTCACTAGCAGATTGACAAAGAATGCACATTCCTTAAACAAGTAAGGGTCATCCCAGAAGTACTGCTTAGCGTTATACAGAAAACGCTTCTTCTGCTGAGAAGAAAGGTCGGGTGGCAGCTTGCCACTGACAACGAAGTTAGCTATATCTGCATACCAGGGTTCCTGGTCAACAATAGACGATATAACAGCAATTAAAGTATCGTCAGGAAAAGAATCATCAATAGGGAGAGAATCTTCCCCTTCTTGTCGCATCAGTCGCGACAAGTGATCAGCTACAACGTTCTCAGCTCCTTTCTTATCCTTGATCTGCAGGTCAAACTCCTGAAGAAGGAGTATCCATCTTAGTAGCCGCGGTTTAGCCTCCTTCTTAGCAAGAAGATGCCTCAAAGCTGCATGGTCAGTAAAAACAGTGACTTCTGACCCAACTAAATAAGTACGAAACTTTTCTAAGGCATAAACTACAGCTAACAGCTCCTTCTCAGTGGTTGTGTACTTCACTTGAGCCTCATCCAGAGTTCGGCTCGCATAGTAAATAGCATTCAAAGCTTTGTCTTTCCTCTGGCCTAGCACCGCTCCTAGTGCATAGTCACTCGCGTCGCACATGATCTCGAACAGCAAGTCCCAATTGGGAGGCTGTATGATCGGCGCAGAGACTAAGGCCTGCTTTAACCTGTTAAAAGCAGAAAGACAAGCGTCAGTAAACACAAAAGGGGCATCTTTAAGCAACAGCTGTGTAAGTGGTTTAGCAATTTTGGAGAAATCCTTGATAAACCGGCGATAAAAGCCAGCGTGACCAAGGAAGCTCCTCACCCCCTTGACATTAACAGGAGGTGGTAATTGCTGAATCACTTCCACCTTTGCTTTGTCAACTTCTATTCCCCTATCAGAAACCAAGTGCCCTAAGACAACTCCCTCGTTGACCATAAAGTGGCACTTCTCCCAGTTCAGCACAAGGTTGACCTCAATACAGCGCTGCAACACCTCAGCCATCACAACATCCTGCATCTTCTGGTTCAGCCTGCGCTGACCTTGTCTACAAGGTTTGTGATCCTCCTCCAGCTCTATCCTGTGCATACAAATATCGGGACTAATCCCCGTGATATCATCCAGTGAATAGCCCATTGCCTTCCTGTTTTTCTTAAGTACAGCTAACAAAGAAGTCAGCTAATCATCACTAAGCTTGGCACTGACAATGACTGGATACTGCTCTGTATCGTCTAGAAAAGCATATTTAAGATGAGATGGGAGAGGCTTACGTTCCGGTACCTTTACCTCAATGGAGCAAAGTGTGCTGATCATTTGTTCCACCTGCTCTCCCTCGTGCTCATCTAGATCATCAATAAGCAAATCCAACGCAGCGTCATCGTCCTCTGGGCTATCTGCACACTCATCAAAAAGCATGAGAGCTTCCAGTGGGTCCTTCATAAAAGAACCCGACCAGAAGTCATAAATAGACTCATCAATGATATCGACCGAATAACAAGTGTCCTCTATCATTGGGTGGGCTAAAAATCTTGGGCAAACTAAATGTGATAGCGTCATCCCCTCGCAAGAGTCGACGCCCTTGTCGACATCAATAACGGCCCCAAATGTACAAAGGAACGTCTTCCTAAAATAATTTGGGCCCGGTGTCCTCGGCTATATCCAAAACAATGAAATCTACGGGGATGTAAAGCTTGCCTATTTTCACAGCACATCCTCCAAGACACCTAAGGGTCTCCTAACGAGATCTATCGGCCATCTGTAGGGTAATGTTAGTCACCTTGAAGTGACTCATCTTCAATTGCTTGCAAACAAGAAGGGGCATGACACTCGCACCGGCACCTAAATCGCAAAGGGCGTTATCAATAACCATATTACCTATGACACGTAATAGAAAAGCTGCCCGGTCTTTCATTTTTGGAGGGGCCTTATTTAACAAATAGAGTTACTAGACTCTTCCATAAATGAAATCGTCTCAAATTCGCTCAAATTCCTCTTACGCGTCACAATATCCTTCATAAACTTAGCGTAAGTAGGAACCTCGAGTAACAAGTTCGAAAAAAGGGACATTACCTGAGGTTCTTCACGATATCCACGAACTTACCGTCTCGTTGTTTCGATCTTTGCGTCCTTCAGACGACTTGGGAAGGGTACCCTGGTAGCGATGAGTGGTCCCGCAACCTTTCCCTTACCCTTATCAATGCGTGACGTCTCCACAAAGGGAAGATGACACGGTGGCGGTATTAGATACTTGAATTAGGAATTCCGCCACTTAATGCAATCGGATCGAGTACCTTTACTTTGTCGATCGACCGCTTTCTTCTTCAATATCACTCGATCGACTGTCTTGACACTCGATCGAGTGTCTTCTTCAAAGATAGTTACTCGATCGACCAACTTGGAGTTCTATACTTCTCGATCGACCGCCATTATCACTCGATCGAGTGACTTGATGATTAGAACCGCTCGATCGAGTGGCTGAGTTGCTCGATCGAGTGGTTACTACACACGCAGCAAGTATTTCCTGCAAGAACTCATCTAGATCATCATCTGAATCATCATTAGCTGCCAATATCTTGTCTTCTTCATGAGGAGGGTCATTTTGGAAGTTCATTGCACTGACTGGATCGCAAATTGGAAGAAACTTGGCTTGATCCGTCGCTTGTGTCAACTGTGCGACTTTTTCTTTCAATTCCGATATAACCGTATCGATTTCTCGTGACATACTCAAAGATAATGGATTTCAACTCGGCAATTTCTTCTCTTGCAGAGGGAGAGGCTTGGTCGTGATATTGGCGTAGAAGGGGCAAAAACGCTCTTTATCTCTTCTATAGCCGGGAGAAAGGAACTCCCTGCTTGTACCTCTTATATGCAAGAGCGCGCTCTATACTCGCTACACATTCGTAGAGGTCATGTCCTTCCTCGCCACATCTACCACATGGCTCTGTATGCTCTGTAATCGTAGGCATATTGTCAACCAACCTTTGAAGCAACAAATAATCTGCAAAACTCACAAAAAATTTGCGAAAAATGAGATCGACCTCAAGGAACAAATTCCTTGAGACAAAAGACAAACTTAATTTAAGCAACAAAATTGCGCCACCTCCCCAAGAACGGCGCCAAAATTTGACACGTCCTGTCGCGACTGTCAAAAAATAACCAACTGGTTCCAACTAACTAATATAGCTAGGGAAGTCGGGTCGAATCCACAGAGAGGTAGGAATTTGTCTGCTAAACTAGGTTCGCCAAGGTAACCAATTTTGGGGTTTATAATTTGTAATTTCTAAACTAAAAGAGTAAAGAAAAGAGAAATAAAGGGAGGAGGTTGACAGATAAAGGAGAATAGCTAAGACAAGCGGTTCACAATAATCATCTGGTCGAGTAATCTAGGTCCCAGGTCAATGCAGTACGGTCTAAGGGGTGGCGAACGTCACCTTTCGGTCCTTAATTCACCCTAAAGTGTAAACAGTTTAACTTTCGCCCTCGCTGCAATACTCTATTGTTCGCTACTAGTCTCCCTCTTCCAACCTTTCGATCCAGGTCAAGGTCCACCAAGGATAAGGGTCTAATTGCGTCGACTCAATTAGGCAATTACAATTATTTGTAACACTTAAACAACAAAGACGGTACCGGTATTAACCTAGTAAATCGATTACTCTCCCTTCAAATCATGGGTCCCCTATAGTCTTAGCATAGGAAATTATCTACTCATAGTTGTCAGATTAACAATAACAATAACCAAACAATTAAAACTAAACATGATGAATAATCTAATTGATTGAACGATTATAAAGTAAAGAGAGAAAAGGAATTAAAAACAATAAGTACGATAAAGAAGTAAATTAAATTGATAATACCGAATTCGAGTAGCAAGGTAGAGAATAGAATTCCCAAGAATAGTGACAAAAGTAACAGATGAAATGTACGTAGTAAAAAGAGATCGGCGTAACGTAATGTTCTACTCAGTCTTATACTGTAAAAACATCTTAAACCTAATCTATGGACTGATTACGAAAAGCCCATAAAAGATTAGGCGGAAATAAACTAAAAGCACACGAGAACCCCTCGATCGAGTAAGATGATTACTCGATCGAACGCCAAGTCCCTCGATCGAGCTAGGATATCCTCTCGATCGATCACTGCTTGCTGAACCTTCTCGATCGACTCATTAAGCTGGTCGATCGACCAATCTTGAGTGTATAAAGCATTCGATCGAGCACTAAAGCACTCGATCGAGCTATATAGGCGCATCAGGACTTGAATTTCTTCTTTAACTCAGCTCATACGTCCTCCAAGTGTAAGATTCCTAAGCTCCGGCTCCTTATTTCCCATGAATGCATACAATTAGGACAATTAAGGCTCGATTTAGCTCCTCCTCGGTCAATTCCTGCAAATTACAATAACTACCCAGTCAGAATACTCGGAAACTTTGATGAACCCGGCTTTGAATTGCTTGTCAACTTCTTCCTTAATCTTTAGAGCCCACTCCGTTCTCATTCGTCGAAGCTTCTGTTTTACAGGTTTGAAACCTGGCTTAATCGGAATCCTATGTTCAGCGATATCCCTGTCGATCCCTGGCATGTCTTTGTAGGACCAAGCGAAAACGTCTTTAAATTCATTTAGGAGGTCTATGAAATCGGCCCTTTCGGTGGAGCTCAAGGTAGTCCCTATCCTAAGTTCTTGGGGTTTAGTTCGGTTCCTATGTTGATGGGTTCGGTATCTTCTATTACTGGTCCCCCTTCCCCTTCCTGTAGTATTTCTTTGGCTACGTAGGGAGGTATTTCGATTGAGTCTGGGTCTTGGTCATCCTCAGTATCATCGTAAACAGAATTGCACTCAAGATAACACAAAGAGTAAGCAGAACCTGATTTATTCATATTAAAATTTGAGTAAAGTTGAAACAAAGAAGCCAACTGATCCATGGTCAGTGGCGGCAAAAAGGACAGTGGTTGGGGCATTTCCCGAACTACTGTGACTACTCGAGACTAAGCTAGGAGAAACGAAGGGAGTGGGGATGACGACAGGAGTAGACTCTCTAATGACTTCTCTAGACTCCGACTCTGACTCCGACTCTGACTCCGACTCCGACTCGAACTCATCGTCTTCTGGTTCTCCTTTGAACATCTCTCCTTCTCCAGTGGTGAGCTTGAAGAGTCTTCCTTGATTGTTGGTCCATTTGATAGATTTTCTCCATCCTTTCTGCTGTCTTGCGTCGGTTTCTGGGATCAACGCGGTGGGGTTGAAGCGATCGTCTTGAAGTATCATAGTAATGATCTCATCCTGCGCGGCCCTAACGAATCGATCTTCTCCAAACAATAGGCTAACAGCTTGTTCGTCTAAGCAAGGTGCTTGACAGGTTTTGACGGTAGGAACCGTTTCTGGAGGGATGAAGTAGCAATCGTGAAAGATCTCGATTCCGGCTAACTTCCTCTCGAGATAATGCCAAGGTTCGGGAAATCCGTGAAAGAGTTCTAGACTTCCTTCTTGAACAAAGTATCCATTTAAAGTAGGGAGATATGGCCTTATTTGGACTCCTACGTGCTTGCGGTTTTAGACTTGGGCAAGCATTTCGAGAACCTCCTCCTTTGTAGGCTTGTACCCTAGTCCAAGTGGTATCCTTGTTGAGTTGCCTTCCTTGTATGGTGCGAAGGTATTCTTCCGAATAGGGTTCAAAGGCATTCCAGGGAAGTATCCCTGGGATTTGAGTATGTGGTTGACCACCAAGTTAGAGTAGGGATTATAGTATAAGGGTGCCAACTCACTTTCTATGACGCTTACACTTTGGAAGCCCCCAAGTTCGTATACAGGATCCGCAAGGACTTGATTGTTCGACTGTTTTTCGATTATTGCCTTGATGGGTGACGAAGTGATCGTCACTACTTTGCCGTTTAGTGGGATCTTGATCTTTTGATGAAGGGTGGATGTTACCGCTTTGGAAGCATGAATCCAAGGCCTTCCCAAAAGCATGTTGAATGAAGCTTCAATGTCCACTATTTGGAAGCTAACCTTTCGTTCGATTGGTCCCATGGCTATGGTTAAGTTAGCAAGTCCTACTACCTTTCGTCGTGTCCATCGTATGCACGCACACCTTGATTGGTAGGGGTCCAATCCGACTCTTTCATGCCTAGTTTGTATGCCGTTTTGAGGGGTATGACGTTGACCGCGGAGCCATCATCCACCAAGGTCATTGGCACATTCTTCTTTAGATAAATGACAGTGATGTATAGAGCAAGGTTGTGACTAGCGCCAAAAGGTGTCAAGTCTTCGTCTGAGAAAGTAATAGGATTACTTAGCTTAGGTGATTCTTGGAAGACCAAGTTGACTACATCCTCAGGAGTGGGGTTATGTGCTACATTTAGTTTGGCCAAAGCTTGCAGTAAAGCTTGGCGATGTGGGAATGAGCTTGCTACTAATTGCCAGACTGAAAGATCAGCCTTTGTTTTCTGTAATTGCTTGAGCAAATGATCAGTGGAGTCATCTTCGTTGTCATTTGGTGTGACGACGTTGGTTGGACCATTTTGAGTAGTGCTTTGATATGGGCGACCCGAACGAGTTAGGTGGTCCACATCTTGGTCTTCACCATTTTGGACTATTTCTTTGACTAGGGAGTTTTCAATGAGATACTCGTCCTCATCATCATCGGCCCAAACCCCATTGATTGCAGCTAGTTCCCTCATTCTCACGATATCGTCTTCTAGTCGTATGATTTGATCGACTAGTTTATCAACCACGGTGATTATTTCTTGCATAGTGGCATTTTGAGAGAAGATTAGCGGCACACGCTCTTCGGGTATTGCGTTGGGATTGCGTAAGGTTGTTACCATGTTTTCTAGTTCCCAAACTTGCCTATCTACACTCCTTGCCCATGTGATGAAGTCGGAAATGGTAGGGGAGATAGTAGATTAGAGCCCTTCATTCTCGATTGCATGAATTTCATTTTCGATGGGAGAAATGAGGTGTGAGCAATCTAAGGTAGATTCATCACTTGTGATCACTAGAACTCCAAGAGGATTCTGAGTGTTGTTGGGCTTACCTCCCGGTGGTATTGGGAGTCGACCATCTTCAATCATGTCTTGAAGTACGTTTTTCAACTTGTAGCATTTTTCTGTGTCGTGCCCCTTGCCCCTATGGTATTCACAGTATGAATTCTCGTCCCAAAACTTGGACTTCCGTTCGGGTTCGGGAGTAGGTCCAATGGGTTGGAGTTTACCTTGCTTCATTAGCCTCTTTAGAGCGTTGGAGTAAGTGTCCCCAAGGTTTGTGAATTTCCTTGGTGGGGTAGTTTTCTTGGATGGCTCGAGAAGGTTAACTTCATCGGTCTTACTAGTAGAGCCGTATGAACGACTTGTGGACCCTTGATATCCTCGACCTACCATTTTGGACAAGAGCCCTTTACGGATGTCGTCTTCAATCCTTGTCCCTAGTACGGTCAAGTCTTTGAAAGTCTTGATGTTTTGGTATCTCAAATGATTGGCATAGATGGGCTTGAGATTATCCACAAACTTCTCCACAAGAGTGGCCTCGTCCGGGCGTTCTACTAGTTGAGTGCTAGTCTTCCTCCACCTACATAGGAAGTCGGTGAATCCTTCTTTGTAATTTTGGGTAAGAACCTCTAGAGTACGCATGTTGACTTGGATCTCGGCATTATCCGCATATTGCTTGGAGAACTCGATTGCGGCATCTTCCCAAGTAGCGACCTTCTTGTGATCTAAAGAGTAGAACCATTGCCTTGGGATGGTATCAACAGATGAAGGAAAGATCCTTAAGAACATCTCGGGTTTGATGCCTTTGATAGACATGTAATCCTTGAAGGCATGGATGTGGTTAAAAGGGTTCTCGTGTCCCTTGAACTTAGGGATATCCGTCATACTAAAGTTAGTTGGCAATTTGGAATTGACGGCCTCATACTTGCGATTGTTCTCCCAATAAATGTCATCACCCTTAAGGTACATCAATTGCTCCTCTAGGTATTGGAGCCTTTTCTCAGCTACAGTCATCCCCATGAGAGGATTTTCATCCTTGGATTCGTTGTCAGAGTCACGTAGTACTTCACTTTCATGAGGAGGCAACCTTCCCTCCACGGCAAAGATACGGCCTTCGATAAGCTCAAGGCGGTCATAGGTTTGTTCTTGAGTAGATTGCATTTGGGCTAGCGCGGCTAGGATTCGATCATTACTATTTTGAAGTTGGTTGAAGTTTGCTTCATCACTTGATCCGGGCATCTTGGAAACTGGATAAGATATCGGCGACGAATCAAAACACGATCGACCATTCTAACACACTTGCTAAAAAGAGGAAAAGTTTTGACTCGTGAAGTGGTTGTGTGCCACTTGTGTTGAGTAAGTTTTGAAGAAAGACAAGGTCTTTGAAAATGTGTGTCCTAGTCAACTATAGTGTAGTTGTAGGAGTGGACTCGAAGTGAGGTTTTGAAATGGGCTTGTGGCCCGAATTTTGACACGACAAATGGACAGAGTTTTGACCGGATTCTGCGCTAATTAAGAGCCCATTTCGAAATTTTGTTTGAAAATGGGTTTTGGTCTTTTTGAAAAATCGTCATGATTTTGTTTAGAAATGGTGATCATGTAAGGTATACATTTTTATACAAGCATTATAACGGGATGCTGAGTGCATTTAGAAAAGGTTTTGGTTTAAAGGGTGGGTTGCCATACCGAACCATCAAATCCGAAGTCTGTGGAGAGGCTCGTGCCAAACAAGAGTAAGGCCGATTCCTAGTCCATTTCCTCAAGTAGTGAAGGCCCTTGATACAAACAAGAGTAAGCATCATGGTATGGATGACGTCAATCGCTATCCATCCTTAGGCCCAAATAAGAATTAGGACCGTTTAGACGGGACGATTGGTCGAATGGGTTGGGTTGGGCCTAGGAAGGCCGAATAAAACGATCTAGGAAGACCGAGTTATGAAAAACTGACAATTGTCTTGTACAAATTATTCCCTAACCTTGTTCAAGTTTCACCCTTGCTACACGTAAGTGTATGATCCCCAGCGGAGTCGCCAAACTGTGGACAGCGGGGCCCATGGGGGCGCTTGGGAGGAAGAGAACAAGCGTTTGCATTTTTGTTGGAGTCACCACCAATTTTTATGGGAAATTTGAACCGTTCGAATACCTCGTGCTATGTCAAGACACAAAGTAGAGACATGAACACTAAGCAATCGTTACCCTTAGCATTCTATGTCTAGAATGACTCTCGCGGATGCCAATGAACACGGGTGCTCATGGAGATCTGGAGTAAGGGGGGAGGGTACGTATTAGGAAGATCTTTTGATAGAACACCTAATCCCGCCCGCCTCGATAGCGGCCTCTACTAATGATTAGGGAAATTGTCTATACTCGATATGTTGTCGATTTATATGCATGCAATGCAACATATGAATGGGTCATGAAAACAGTAGAACATGGAGCCGTTAATGTTAATTGGTGATTTAATGATTAATTAAATTATTTACTCGGATGAAAGTGATTAGTAGGTTATTTAACATATGAATGGGTCATGAAAACAGTAGAACATGGATGAGACGGAATTAATCGAATTGACACAAGATGGAATAATGACAGAAGTGAAAAATATTAATGAGTCAAACAAATTAATTCAATTAATTAGGTTAGATACGATGGATTAATGACGAGTATATGACGAATACAATAAAAGACAGATGAAAACTATATCAAAGACGAATTCCAGAAACCCAATATTGACGAATTGAATCTCTACAACCCGGAATTGACTTTAATGACGAAAACCCGCAAATATTGGATTATTAGGGATTTAAGTCGGATTTGCGATGATTAAAGGATGTTAATGATGAATAAAAAATATACATGTGAATTATTAGACTATCATGATGAAAAATTAACAGGAAACAAAACAAGTAAAAGAACTTTGACGAATAACAGAGGACGAACGAAGAAGAAAGGAAGCAGGAACTGCGGCAGCCTCACGAAGAGGCGCAGCAGGAACTGCGCTCCTTCGAAGAGGCGCAGTAGTTGCTGCGTCCTTTCTTGACGGTTATCTACTGGAAATCCGTAAATAGAGGTTTTAAAGCATGGTTTTAGAAATCGGTTTTAATGGTATTTTCGACATAAACCTTACAATTGATGATGATACAATAAATACAATAAATAAAAGAGAGATTACACCCTCAGACTTACATGTTTATGAAACGAGAAGGACTAAGATATCGATTAGTGATGCTCGACGCGAATGCAAAGAAAGTGCCCTCGTAAGAGGAAAACGATTAATTAATTAAGTTGATTATTGTGGAGTTGGTCAAATTGGTCGGTCATGCAACGGGACGGCTGGTACTCAAAAGGATCCGAGCTTACGTGGTCGAATGTTCAAGCACGTAGACGCCAAAAAGTAAGAACAAAGTCTAGAATGCAAAGGGAGAAAAGAAGGGCGGACACTCGCGTGAGAAATATGAGGAGCGAAGGCTCCTATTTATACTAATCACGTGAAGGAATTAGGGTTTCGGAGACTCTTTGGAAGTGAATCTCGGAAAGATATGAAAAAGATACGAGAAACATGCAGAAAAGGGCCTGGGAAGAGGCGCAGCAGCCACTGCGTCGCTTGGAAGAGGCGCAGCACCTGCTGCGTCTGTTCCCAAGGGGTTTCCTCCTGCTGAAGAAAGATTTCCGTGTTTGAGTTATGGTAGGACGGAAATAATCCGGTTTTCCTTAATATCTTATGTGAATATTACGGGAAATTGCTTACTAAAAGATAAAATTTATGAAATATGGAATAGAAATATCCGGAACATTCCAGAACATTCTGACTCGGGATTTAACGGTTATCAGAAAATGGAGACGGTTTTAGGCCCGGACTCCGAATGTACTCAAATTACTGTCAAAACGACCGTATCGGGACGTAGATGCCAACTAAGGAGTAAACATTAATATTTGAGCAATCACTTGACGATAATCTTATGAACTGTCACAAATCGTTTCGCGTATCAAACGTGCGGCCCAATCATCACCGGGTGGTTTGCGGGAGGTGTAGAAATGAGGTATCTACACAATGATCCACCAGCCAGCAGAGCCCTTGCATCCTATCATTTCCCCCTGGTCGTTCATGACGTGGGGCATGGACATAGTAGGCCCCCTACCAAGAGCTACAGGAAACAGAATATGGATGCTAGCAATGACAGATTACTTCTCCAAATGGATAGAGGCGGAAACATTCACAGAAGTAAAGGACAAACAAGTCATCTCTTTCATAAAACGTAATATCATCTACAGGTTTGGTATCCCATCAGAAATCATATGTGAGAATGGCTCATAGTTCATCTCCAACGATGCTGAAGGTTAATGTGCCAGATGGAACATTACCTTGAAAAAATCAGCACCCAGGACTCCAAAATCTAACGGGCAAGCTGAGTCCAGCAATAAAATCATCATGGACAATCTGAGAAGGAGGTTACAGGAGTTAGGAGGAAAGTGGGCAGATGAGTTGCCACTGGTGTTATGGTCAGATAGAACAACGTCAAAGATAGCAACAGGCCAAACACCCTTCAGGCTGGTGTTTGGCGCGGAAGCAGTCATTCCATCAGAAGTTCTAGTTCCCACTCACAGGTATGGATGTATGACAGGGGAACTGAACAGTGAAGAGATGGTCAGGAGACTGGACACAATAGATGAGCTGCGAGCAAGTGCAAAAATACGCCTAGCTGCCTACAAGCAGTCAGTGGCCAGGAGTTACAACAAGAATGTGAAAGTCAGGCTCCTGGAGGTTGGAGACCTGGTTCTCCGAGAAGTGTTCCAAAACACTAAAAATCGAAAGGCAGGCAAATTCGCCTACAAATGGGAAGGACCATACCAGGTAGAAGGAGTTGTTGACCATGGCGCGTACAGACTGATGACTGTGGACGGTCAAATCATACAACGCCCATGGAACATACTTCACCTGAAGAGATATTAATTTTAATAATAAGTAGATTTTAGCTTGCAGGGTAATGTACTATGAAGAGTCAAATTATTTTAAAATAAAAGAAAGTCCGGTAGTAGGCATACTACCAATTTCATTCTCATTCTTGGCTTCTCTGACTTTTTCAAATTTTAAAACTACTATTGGATGGTGTGGACTGTCAGCGTCCTGAGACCACAATTGCTCTGGTACCCCATGAGATAGCGTCAGGTACCTCACACCGTTCTAATAGGATTTTTCTGTTTTCAGGCTTCTCTAAGTACATCACCCTGAATCCTAATGTCTATGGTACGTTGAAAGAGTATCTAGCAGGACTGTCAACTGCCAACGCGGGGTGACAAGGCACATGGCACTCCAACATGCCTAACCTACTTTCTCCATCAGGAGCACCCTCACCAAAGTGATCCGTGGAACATAAGAAAGGGAGCCTGGTTGACAGCTAAACACGCTTACCCAGCTACCCCTGATACCACCCCCTGGACGTAGCTTGCACTAATCGCAATTAATCAGGGCCTCAGCATGCATGCACACATATATGGCACGTAGGGATCTCTGTGCTACCAGAAACCTACAGCGTCCCATTGGTCCTAGAACGACGATAAATTTGCCTAAACTACGCCCATGTTGGCCTTAAACGTGATAAACACACCTTGCGTCATGAGCAAGGTTAAGTAGTCCAAAATTGCGGCATACGCCTAAATCAGTCATCAGACTGACACGGCAGCTAGCTGAGTCTGGATCAGCCTCTTCAGGCTGACACGACTGGTCTAAATCAACCTCTCAGGTTGACACGGCCACCCCACCTTACATTGCGTCGTACACCTAAGTCAGTCAACAGACTAAAACGGCAGCTAGATGAGTCTGAAAGTCAGCCTCTTCAGGGTGACAGGACTCGCCTAAATCAGCCAGCAGGCTGACACGACAACCTCCTAAACTAAGGAAACCTAAGAAACAAGCACACAGGATATAAGTTAAACTTCCCAAAATTAAGGCAAGGGGCATTCCAAAAACATGGCCAAAATACGGCCCCAGAGTTTAATCGCCACCTTGGCGAAGCTACCAGAAAGAGTTTAAAAACTTACAAGTCTGCCACCACTGGGCCAGACTACCAAAAAGTTCATTGATAAAAAAAAAACTTAATTATCGGTCATATTAATGACCTCCACTTCTGGCATCTCCTATGCCTGCTGACCTTCAGTTTCAGGTACTAGATCAGCTTACACACCCTCAGCTGTCATAGCTTCCTGAGCTCCGTCAGCAGCATCCTGGGGCAATCCAGCATCTCCAGCAGCAGCCTGCTCAGCCAGTGCAAGGGAATTCACCTCCCCAACTTCAGGCATCAGCGCACTCAGATCAGGTGGGGTGGGGTAGAGCATCTTCAGCTGCCTCTCCTCCTCTTCTATAGCTTGCTGGGTTAGAGCCTTCTCAAGAGCAGCACGCATCCCGCTGATTTTTCCCCGCCAGGTAGCATATACAACGACATTGGTGGCCAGGGAGATCAGCTCGCTGATCTTCTCGTTAGAGCGCTTGAGGGAATCAGAGAAGGTGATGCACACCTCTTGAGTGCGTGCCAGCTAATCAGCCCCTTCCTTCAACTTCTTCTTGGCACCAGCGAGCTCAGCCTTCAGCTCCACCACGCGTTCCTTCAGATCAGATTGTTGCTGCGCCAAGTCAGCAACTGTCCCCTTCAGCTCTTGGTTTTTGGCGCTGGTGGCACGGCTAGTGGTCTACACTATGTTGATCATCTTCCTGTTGTAAAGAGCAGACTGCAGGGTCTGGGGCAGGAAAAATTAAAAGTCAGCAAGAAGAATTCAAAGAAAAAAATTTAGAACAGGTAGAAGATGAAGATCACTTACCATAAAGGCGTTGTGCACATCATTCTTAGTCATCTCCTCTGCAGAAAATTCTGAGAAAGCCTCTTTTAGAGGAGGGAAGAGCAGCTGGTCGATTTCTAGCCAGTATGGCACCTTATCAACGTTCCCAAAACCCTCTGGGAAGAGAGAAATGATGCCTCCGCTAGCTGAAGTACGAGGACGGGTAGGAGGAGTAGGGGGATGGCGAGACAATGGATGAACCTCCAAGGGTTCAGGCCTAGCAGAACTGGAATGAGTAGGAGGAGTCTGGAAAGAGGTAGCAGGAGCACTCCTCTTGGAGGCAGATGCCACGTCAGGACTGACAGCGGATCTCTTTTTTTTTTACACTCTGAAGGATAGCTTCCAGAGGATCAACTTTTGAACCTGCAAGCAGACATCATCTGAGGCGTCAGGAAAATTAAAGCTGTCAGTGAAGTTGCATGCAAACTGAAACAACTGTAAGAGGCTTACCAGAAGACATGCTGTAAGCTGATTGAGGGGGGTTGGAGGAGGAAGCAGGTGAGAAACCAGGAAGCGGGTCAGGAAACTTTCTCTCGGATTCAGAGATACAGAACAACTTGCTTCGGGCAGGGATCTGGGCACCAATACGAGTCAGGTAGCAGGGGCCTACAAGAGGACGATGAAGTAAGCTAGTAAGCAACAAGATAAAACGAATCAGGTGACAGGGAGGCTACTTACTCGAAGTTATGACCCATTTCTCGAAGATGTAGTCGGCAGGCGGCTGGATAGAGTCCTTCCTCACAAAGAAGAAGTCCTCAAACCATTTCTCATCTCGAGATTTGGACACATGCCTGAAGGGAGCCTCTCTAGAGCCCCAGAGTGAGAATTGGCCCCTACCCAGGGACCTGATATTGTACATATGGGCCAGGTCGCCCAGAGAGATGGAATTACCGGTCTTTTGACAAGCGGCCAAGGAGTAAAGAAGAACCCTCCAGACAGTGGCGGAAATTTGTGCCATGGCGAAGTTGTTTGTGAAAATGAAGTCTTGGACGAGTTTGGGAAAAGGGAAGCGGAGACCATATCTAAACGGGTATAGATAAAAACAAACCCATCCTGGACGAAGGTCATAAGCTTTTTGACCCGGTTCAGGGATGGCAATATCCACCCCGTCACCAAGACCAAGCAAACCCTTGATCATGGGGATGTCAGCAGGAGTCAAGACGGAGTCACAGTCATGAGGGTAAGTGGAGAGTCCCCGGGAAGGAAAGACCGGGTCAGGATTGCGGTCAGTGGGTATGGAAGTTGATGATGAGTGTCGGGTTTTGCCCATGGTGAAGGAAGAGAAAATAGGAATTAAGAAGAAAATAAGGGAGAAATACCTGGTGGGAAGAACGACGGAGAGTGGAGTAGTGGAGCCGGCAAGGAAAAAAGAGAAGAGAGTTAAGAGTTTGGAGAAAGAGAGAGAGAGTTTTTATTGGAAATGATTAGGGATTAATGGAAGTGGAGGATGGAGGTTGAGGTTATAAAGGAAGAGGGAGAGAGTAAGGTGCGAGAAAAGAGGAGGTAGGCGGCTGAAATGATGGATTTGCATGAAAAGGGGTGCAAATGACGGCTTAGGGTTTTAGCAGTCGACTACGTAAATTCCTTGCTCGACACCTCGAAGCGTACTTCACAAGAAATTTGGGCCAAACTGTTTGGGCTAAAAATCACTCAAAAGGGAAAAGCCCACTTAGTAAATAAATGGATCATATAAGGAGAAGGGGAGCCCGCGGTAGGAGTAAGCATGGGGAAGAAGGAATGGGCCGGCATATGCGCAGGAGGAGATCGAAGCCCACTGAAGGAAGCGTCTGGATTTAGGAAAGAGGATTCAGGGAGAAGTCAGGGAGATCATGGAGAATTAAGGGAGACGGTCAAACATGGAAAGAGTTATTATGGAAGTTATATTCCTTTTCCATAATCAAGGTAGGATATGTCTAGGGTTCTTACCCTATAAATAGCCAAGGAAGCAATCAAAGAAGGACATTCACATACGCACACATACATTCATCCAAGATCTTATAAACACGATACCTCATGTTAGCAAGATTAGCATTACGATACTGTTGTAATCATCCTCCAATTCAAAGCTAGTGCAATATTTGGCAGGGTACCGTCCCTCCCGCGGTTGTTCCCACATTGGGTTTTCCGCGTCACCAAATCTTACGTGTTAATTTATATTTCATACTTTATTTCCTTATTTAAATATCATCATACAAACAAACAATCAAGTATCCGACGAGTAAGACCGCATTGACCTGAATCAACCAATTCGGTAAAAAGTACCTAAACAATTATTATTATTATTATTATTATTATTATTATTATTATTATTATTATTATTATTATTATTATTATTATTATTATTATTATTATTATTATTATTATTATTATTATTATTATTATTATTATTATTATTATTATTACTACTACTACTACTACTACTACTACTTGTCAAGAGAGAACATTGATAAAAAAAAATTATAGTCTAAAACACAAGGTAAAATAATAACATTTTTCCGCTTTATATGCATTGGTTTGTTCATACATTATACTACGATTACATTTCGATAACAAATAAATCACATATTATATCTTTTTTTCTAACCATTTATTTCCATATTATCATAATTCTCATCACTTTCATCTTCACTATCACTCTCAACAACAGATCCATTGCCTCACCAAATGTTTTTGACTATGTTGTTTCGTACCTAATACATGGCCTTATTCCGCTTTTTATCAAACATGCCCAAATTTATTGTGACGCTAAAATTATTAATGAGTGGAGTAATTTTTGTTTTAAATAATAATGTATGTATCGAATAATTAATGTCAAATGTTTTTGTATCGGTCTTTAAAAATAATACTCCGTATATAGCTTTTCTGAACTAAATTTATAGGATCTGAATTTTTCTGAACTGAACTTATAGGATCTGAACTAAACTTATTGGATCTGAACTGAACTGAACTTATAGGATCTGAACTAAACTGAACTTATTGGATCTGAACTGAACTTATAGGATCTTAACTGAACTGAACTGAACTGAACTTATAGGATCTGAAGTGAACTGAAATTAAGTGACTTTAAGTAAAAAAGAACAAGGCCTTAATATGAAGAGGATGCTCTGAAAAACCGCTTGATAGCAGGGTTTGTCGCACTCCCCCAATCAAACAATTAACTCAACTAATGTAGTAGGGTAGTCAAGGTCGAACCACAAGGAGCATGGGTGAATACTAATTGTTTTGACTCTTATGTTTAGCTAAGTCGGAGAAAATAAGGATGAATGATTATCTAAAGGTCTAAACTAAATAACAAGAAATAAATTAAACTAATTAAACTATAGAATGAGAAAGCAAGCTATTAAATACGATTTACTCAAGTTAATTAAGGCCTAGGGCACGACTAAACCACCGACATTCGTAATAAATCATGAGTTCCTTCAACTAGTTGTCAAGGGGGAAGTGTATTGGGTGGAGACGCCTCTAATTCGCCCATCAACTCCCTCCCGGGCTCATGGTGGGACACTAGTGATACCGAATCAACTCCCTCCCGGGCTCATGACTCGATTTCCCCCGACTCAAGACTCAAGGCTCACCAAAGTGGGCCCACTCCGCTCACCTCTCATCAAGATCAAGGGCTTAAGCCCGCGATAAACTCCCCGTCATCCCTACCCTTATCCCGAAGGTGAACTTCAAACCGAAAAACAAAGGCACCCCACTTGGGTTCTCCCTCCCGGGCTCAACCCAAGTCGGCACACGACCAAAAAGGGGTAATGTAATCAATCCCAACCTAACCAACTCCCGTTGGTGGACAAGGGTCAAAACCGACAATTACTCCCAAATAGACACAACAATTCAATTCCTTTGGTTAAACCCAACAACCCCTCCTCAACAACAAATTTAATGAACTCAATTAGATAAATTACTCATGTTAGGGTCTAATCGCACCCTAGTAAAAGACTACTCACTAATCATGTTTCTAAAGACAAGAGAAACAATAAAGATGGAGTCTTTAAGTATAAACATGGTCGAAGAATAAATTCTATTACTAATCATGCAACAATCCAACTTAAATTATAAGGAAAGACAATTTAATTCAAGAGACAATGAAGATTAAACTAAAGGCACAAACTTTAACTCAATAAACCCAAAGACTCAATCCTTAACATGAGAAATTCAAAGATTCAATCTTGTAAACAACAATGGTGAGTAGAGAAAAGATGAACAAGAGAGAGATTAGCATCAATTAAACAACAAGAAGTAGTATTCTAACATGAACAACTAAACAAGAATTAAGAGAAAAACAAAATGTAAACAAATGAAATAAGGAAGAGAAATTATACCACTTAATTGCAAAAGGTGGAAACTTTGGATTGAAAGAATGAAAGGATTCTTCAAATCCCCAAATACAACCCAAAATTACTAATTGTAAACTAATGGAAAGAGAAGAATTAAACTAATAATTAAAGAAAGATGACAACTTTTTATTGAATGAAAATGAGAGAGGAAATATGAGGGTTTTACAATATTGAGAGAGAATAAGATGAACTAATCTAATTTCTTATCTAATTTCTAAGGTAAAGTATGTGTGGTGTGTGTAAAAAGGGGTCTAATTATACTAGTTTTATACTACTACTAAATACAAACTAAATAATAAGATTAATAATAGGGTAATGCTAAATACAACCCATTGGGTTGTATTTAAGCATTAAATACCTTCTAATTTGGGTATTAACTTAGGAATTAAGAACTAAATTACACATTAACCAATACATTTAATGCATATATTAAGGAATTTATTTCCTCTTTTGGTTTCTTAAATACAACCCAGTGGGTTGTATTTATCATTACCCTTAATAATATTATTAGACTACTACTATTAATAATAATAATAATAATAATAATAATAATAATAATAATAATAATAATAATAATAATAATAATAATAATAATAATAATAATAATAATAATAATCCTCTAATCTATCGACAATTTCCTTAAAACAAAGCAAAAGCAGGACAAAAACAAAAAGGGGAAAAAAGGAGGACACGTGTGAATCAAAACGCAGCAAAAGGGTAAACTGCCGGTTGGCCGGCGGCCGGGCTGGTCACAGGTAGCGAGGCCATGGAGAAAAGAGCAGAAATCAAGTGGGATGTGTGTTCTACCGGTCAGTCGACCGCCGGGGCACCGGTGGAGAACAGCAAGACTGATGCGAAATTGTTGATTTGGTGCGTTGTGCCGGCTGGCCGGCTGCCGGTGCCTATGCCGGCAGCGAGACCTTCACAAAAAGGAGAACAAATTGGTGTGTTATGCCGGTTGAGGGAGTCGGTTGCCGGTTGACCGGCAGGGCAAAGCTTCATCAGTTTTCATCGATTTGAGTGGGCTAACATTCTTCATTCTCGTCTTCAATTCTGTTGTTGCTTTGATTCCGAGTTCATGATGCGAGTTGATGATGGTAACGTTGATAGATACGGGATGCAGGGGCATTATGATGAAGGATGTTGGTGCGTGTTGTTGTTAATGCAGGTGATGAGCGGGAATGAATGATGATGGTGAATGAATGAATGTCGAGATAGGAATTGGTTTTGTTGTCGTGGTGGTATGGTGGTGAGGAGGTTGATGATGGAGGCTGAAAATGGTGATGAAGGAGTACGGGTTTAATGGTAATGGTGATAATTGATGGAGGAAGAAGGTGGTTAATGGTGGGTAATTTGTGAATATGGTTGAATATGGAGGAGCTTGGTAACTAAATTGAGAATTAGCCATTGTTAATTGAAATTAAAGGTAGGAGTTGTAGCCAAAAACGAAAGAAAGCAGGGGAGGTAATTGGACTTTTGTGAATTGAATTTGGTGTATAATGATGAATCAAAGGAGGAAGGCACATGGGGTTTGTTTGGTTATTTCCTTGGTCAAATCAGTTGGCAACTACATCTCTTTAGGATAATTCAATCCATTTTCATCCACTTGATTTCGTCTCAACCCGTTTTATTTCCCTCTCGATCCAATTGGCTCCTCAATTTCCGTCTCATTATTCCTCCTTGCCTACACATTATTATAATAAAGTAATATTAATAATAATATTGAATAATTATCCGACTAATTAGTAAATATGACTACGACGACTAATTATTATAATTAGTAAATAAATGAGCTTTTTAACCGTTTAAGTACACAAAATCGAGTCGGAAAATAAGATAAAAGGATGAGCAAAATGACGCTAAATTACTACTTATCACCGCTTTATTTCAACGCTTTTCCTTTGAGCTAAATAATCCATTACTCATCTAACTTATCCGAGCCAACCTTTATTTTCAAATACGAGGCCCAAGAACCGTTGGGAAAAAAAAATTGGATATCTTAAAGGGGCATATTAATGTATACTTTAAAAATTAATTTCTCAATGCTTCTCGTTCTTAGTCTTGAAATCTTCAATGCCTTTCTAACGCGCTACATACCCCCTCAATTATTGTTGTGCTATTAAAATAAAGCTAAAGGATTACTTCTTCTATTGAGTAAATAGTTTTCGTGTTCAATTGAACGAGAGTTAAATAATACTATGAGAGTTATCAATATTTGCACTTCTTTTTTTTTTTTTTTTTTTGAAAAATCCTAAAGCAGGATTATAATCTCATTGATAAATCTGTGACACCTCATTCATTGCGGAAAAGTAAACACGTAATTCTAGAATAAAACTGCATGGATATGTTTGTAATAGGTTCATTTGGGTAAAAACCTGTAATTTTTAAAACCTGAACCTGTTATAAAGATATCCAAATTGAAAGGTGTCAAAACATACAAGGTCTAAATTGAAGTTTCATAACATAAACATCGCTAAAGTCGCGAATAGCAAAGTTATACAACCAAATGTAAAGAGGGAGACATATGTCCCTAAAATGTATGTGACATAAAAACTTGTATAAAAGTCTCTACAAATAAAACCAAATCTAAGTAAGTCCGAAGGTTACTTTGCTCGCTAGCTCGTCCATGAACCCCATATAAGCATCACCATATCTGTCGATCGCATTTTATACAAATACGAAAGCCACAGTCAGTGGGGAGTAACTCCGAGTTCTCCCAGCCACGAAATGTCATAATTAATATAACATGTAAACATAAGAATATGAATATGGATAACACATAGCCTTAGCATATAGATGCTAGACAATCGTGCTTATCATGTGAACAACAATATAACAACACATAGTGTGACACCCTCAACTTTTAGCGTTAAATAAACACGTAAATTCTACATAAAAACTGACAGGATATGTTTGTAATTGGTTCAACTAGACAAAACCTGTAATTTTTAAAACTTTTCTAAACCATTCACAAACATTTCCAAATGAAGAGCGCCAAACCTGCAAATACTAACAAACTAATTTACATAACATAGCTAAAGACAAGAAAATATAGTGATACAACCAAAGTAAAAGAGGGAGACATATGTCCCTCCAAAATATAAATACAACCATATGTTAAAGGTGTACTACAAAATATAACCAAACTAAGTCCAAGGTTCTTTTGCTCACTAGCTCGTCCGTGTACCCCAACTAAGCATCATCAACCTGTCAATCGCATTTTATACAAACACGAAAGCCACAATTCAGTGGGGAGTAACTTCGAGTCCTCCCAGCCACGAAATGTCATATTTAATGTAACATGTAATGTAACATGTAAACAACATGATAAATAATTCAATTATCAAGTATTCTAACCTATGAACACTAAACTGACCAATTTAAGCTATCATGTGAAACATATAACAAGCAGTAATCCAAACTATATCAATTGTAACCGGCTTACATCTCACCTATTACAATTCATAAAATTACCATACAAGAAAGGGCAATATATCAAAGACAGGCATAAGTTCTTAGCACCGTCAATAGTCACTCTGTAACTCGAGTCTATACCACGAGGTAGGGAAGGTAATCGAACCGGTATCTTGGCTCAGAGGTTCTATCAAAACATGGCCAAGACACAACACAACCCTAGCCTAAAATCACAAGCAGACCTAGACATGCGGATACACACCACCGCACCCAAGACCCACAATTTTTCTAAAACAAAGTGAGTACCCTAAGGAGTCCACCAAAGGGTTGGCTAGTACTTAAGCTGACCACTTACTCTCAAAATAAGTAACGAGGTCATGCCCCAACTTGGATATAATCCCACCAAGTCAGGAACACAAAGGCTATTAAGCAGTGAACATATACTCGTCAAAGATTATAAAGACCTATCTATGACAAACACAACAACCTGCAAGAAGTATTCAATACCAAATTCCATTTCAAGCGATATTAATAATATTAAAGGTTTCGGGGAATCTAAGGCCGTTTCTACAATATAAGAAACTACTCAAATCAACCAACAACATATGTGAAATAAAAACATAATAAATGGCCTAAAACAAGAATAAGGCCGATTATCCAATTCATACAAAATTTCATCCAACCGAATTTTTACCCGCAACCCCACCTGCGATGACAGTGCGGTTAAATTGTCACGACCAATCACACAATTGACTGACATCGATTCAGTCAAAGGGACCAAGGCTCAGTTTTCGGCATAATCATCCAACATTACAATTATCGCTATACAATTCATTTTAAGCCTATTCATTACAATTTCATATCATAATTTATCCTAACATGTGCAACTACCAATATAAGAATAATTTTTCCAACCTCATTATATTTACTACTAACATTATTTATTTCAAAAGTTTACCCATATGTTACTTATACTAAATATAACATTAATAAACCCGAAACGACAAATAATGCATGAAAAACCGTGAAATAAGCAACGGGCCAACCCGGGCCAACCCAGGGCCTGCCGTGGGCCTGCCGGGCCTGCTGGCCGCCACCCCTAACCTCCGTTTTCTCCGTTTTTGTTCATTTTAACACCGTTTTAAGCATCAATTAATCATTCCCAATTCATTTCCATACTAATATGTGAACTTAAACTAACAAAAGACATGAATTAGACATGAATTTAACCCATATTATCATGTGAAATAAACTACTCAAATAAAAATCACAAAATCATACAAGAAAACAAGATTGTGACATTAATTCGTCGAGTAACTCGAAATATGTTACCTTTAGCAACAAAATGAGCAACTAGCACCTTGAACACCAAACCCTAATATGCCAACTAGCCACTATCTTCAACTATATACGAGTCTCCAAACTCGTCTTCTAAATCTTCACCTAAATAAACAATAAAAACACAACTATAAGCACTAAAACCGAAATTATGCCCAAAATCATCTTAAATCGACATAAAGAAAACTGAAATTAAAACATACTAGGATGTAGATCTTGAAGAGAGGATTCCGAAAATATAAATTTTGCGAAAATCGGACTAGAAACGAAGAAATTATGATGAAATTACGATTGTAAGATTATTATTTTTTTTTTTTTTTGAGGAATTCGGTCAAGAGGCACCAAAAGAAGAACAAAAGAAGTTTTAGGAAGAAATGGGAAGGAGGAAGAGGAGGGTGTCGTGGAAAGGAGAGGAAAGGAGCGGGATGTGGCGGAATTTCATGAGTCGGTTTTGGCTCGTTTCGACGATAATTAGAACCGCTTGTTAATTGCAAATTCCGACAAGGCCAAAGTTCTTAAACATGAGATTACAAGAAGATTGAGTACTCATACGACCCATTTCCAAAATCGTTTGCCCAATTTTCAAAAGAGTTGTCATTTTTCCCGATATGCCCTTATTTCGAAATAAAAGGTTTTTACACGGTTTAAACTATTTTTAAACATTTCGAAACTATCAAAATAAATACTTTACTTCAAAATATAATAGAATTATATTTCTTTGAATTATTATTACTTCCAATACATTAATATCAAATTTTACTTGATTAATAAATTACCTCCGCAATATAATAATGGTCCGAAATTACGGGGTGTTACACATAGTCCTAGCATGTGAATACTAGACCGACTCATACTACACTATCATGTGAATCACATAACATCCAGGAATCCAAACTCTATCAACCATAGCCGGCTTGCATCTCACCTTCTATGATTCATAGAATCATCAAACAAGAAAGGACAATATATCTAGAGACAGGCATAAATTCCTAGTAAAGTCAAGAGTCACTCTGTAACTCGAGTCTATACCACGAGGTAAGTTAAACACCCTAGTCCTAAACCTCCGCAGACCTAGCGACATGCGGAAAACTACCGCATCCAAGACCCATGATAACAACACATGAGTACCCCTAAGGAGTTCACCAAAGGGTTGGCTAGTACTTAAGCTGACTACATACTTCTAAGAGTACGTCAGGAAGTCATACCCTAACTTGGATATAAACCCACCAAACTAAGACACAACGGCTATTAAGCGGTGAACATACACTCGTCAAAGACTATAAGGGCCTATCTATGACGATGGTCTAAGATACCAACACCCCACAAGACAAGTAGGACACCCACTTAACCATAAGGGGGCAAAGAGTCCAAACTGGCAACATAAATACTTATACTCAAATAGAGGACTCTAGGATAACATCCTTCCTTGTGAAAGACTACAAAAATATAAATTCAGCTGACAATCCAACAATATCCACAATCTCATTAGTAATCCAAAACTCAGCGAACCGTTAATCTCATAATTCATGAGAACAAGCTAAAATGGCAACAAGGCAAGAAGACTCAAGTATAAGGCAACCAATTCATCCAACAACCAACATATGAAAACACAATCATACTCAAAGACAAATCCTCGACCCTAGTCCCGCAACGGGTCATCGATCAAATCAAGGCTGACCGGTTTAAACCTAGCTTGACCAAACTCATTTGGTCAAATTGGCCCAGCTCAGAGTCTTGGCCCATTTTGGCCCACATCACGGAATTTACCACAATGTCATACTCTTGCCATTTTTAATTTCTATCATGTGAAAACTATTGACATAGAGAAAATATGCCAACTTATAAAATAGCCAATTCAACGGAAATATTAGCTTAAACAATTTCCTACATGCCAAAATACCAACATACTTCAAAACATGAACCATAGGCCCAAAACATCAAACAATATACCCAAGACCCGACCCAAAGTGACGGGTCAAAATCCGGTCCGGACCCACCGGGCCTGCCGGGTCTGCCGCGCCCCTTTATGGGCTGTTTTGGGCGGTTTTTCCGCCCTTTTCCCTTTTTCCTACCGAAATCCGTTTCAAGCTCAATTTAATACCGTCTCAAGCAACAATCAACAATACCCATTTCGTTTCAATACTCAAGTATATGAAATAACCACAAATTAGTAAACTTTAACAACACAAGTCATGTGAAAAACGAAACTAACACATTATCAATCACCTAAACACTCAACAAACAACAAACACAACATTTATGTGACATTAAATCGTCGAGTAACTCGGAATAGTTACCTTAAGCTAGCAAAGAGACAAGTAATAACTTGAGAAAGCTTCTAAAACCCAAAATTACTCTTCATCTTCAACCACATATGAGTCACCTAACTCATCTTCAAATTCTTCACCTATAAGAACAACAAAAACACAATTATTAAGCTTAAATTCGAAACCCTAAAAGATGAGCCTTAAAACAAAAATTGGGGAAAATGAAAATAAAGCTTACTAGGAGATGAGGAATGAAAAGAGGATTCCAAGCATATAATTTTTATGAAATTTGGTGGAGAAATGGAGGAATTATAAAGGATTTAGGGTTTGTAAAGAAGATTTTTGGTAGGTTTTTGGTGTTTGAGAGAAGGAGGAGATAGATTGAGAATGGAGGAAATGAAAATTAAAAGAGGAGGCAAATGGAGGGAGTTGGGCGGTCCATATGGCATGGGGAGGTTGGTCAATTATTTACGTTTTGGGTTTGCTTCGACGGTAATTAGAAATATTCGTCGAACGCGATTTCCGAGAATATTAAAGTTCTTAAACACGATTTTACTAAAAGATTAAGTACTCATATGCCCAACATCCAAACTCGTTTAGCCAACGACCGTAAGAAATGGGAAAATCCCAATATTACGACTTTTATCATAAATCTATTTTATCAAAGTAAAAGGTTTAAATATAGTTTAAATTACTTTCAAACATTTCTAAACTATCAAAAGTGATTACATTACTTCAAACTAAAATAAAATTATATTTTATCAAATTATTATTATTTCAAATAAATTAATATTAAATTAAAATGGATTAAAATATTACTTTTAAAATATAATAAAGGTCTTCAAATTTACGGGGTGTTACAATCATCCCTCCTTTTAAGAAGTTTCGTCCCCGAAACTTAGAAGAAGGAACATTGTATATATGTAGGTCTTTCTCTTTAAATCAATTAATCAACATCTTCAAAACATGAACTTATGAAAATATACGTGTCCTTTCAATGGAACGAAAATATCCTCGTCGGTCGCCCGAGAACACCAACATTCCAAATCAGAACAAAAATACATTTTTACGCTAACAACTGAGAAAACTAATTATCGGACGTCTCCAATAACGAGCCTTAACACTCATTGACGTTAAAACCAGTGGGAAAACATTAAAACATTTTCAAAAACCTTTAGTTCGAAACTCTTCAATAAGGATAATGACTCCACTAATCATGACTAAACTCTAACTACGGCTCTTATACAACTAAGCAATGACTACTAACGCGGAGAATATTCCAGGGAAGGAGAGGAACACTCGAAAGGATAGCTAAAACTCACAAGGATTAGATAAAGAAACGGAAAGTACCTCACGAGAAGAGTTCGGGACATTTAGCTAACATAGAAGATTCAGGCTCCCAAGTTTCTTCTTCGACATTTCCACAACGCCAAAGGATACGAACTAGGGGCACCACTTTGTTCCTAAGTTGCTTGTTTGCCCTTTCGAGGATTCGGATCGGCCTTTCTTCCAAAGTCAAGTTAGGTTCCAAATCTGGGATTTCTTCTTGAATAACATGGCTCGGATCACTAATGTACTTCCTCAACTGAGATACATGGAAGACATTATGAACCTTGCTCAAATTCGGGGGCAACTCTAAACGGTAAGCAACGGAACCAATCTTCTCAAGCACACGGAAAGGTCCAATGTATTTGGGACTCAGCTTTCCTTTCACACCAAAACGTTTCACCCCTTTCATAGGTGACACCTTAAGGAATACTCGATCATCAACCTCAAAGGCAAGTGGTCGACGACGGGCATCAGCATACGATTTCTGTCGGTCTTGAGCGGCTTTCATACGCTCTCGAATTATCTGAACCTGATTGATGGTCTCAGTCACCAAATCGGGTCCCAACACCTGAGCATCTTGGACTTGATCCCAACAGACCGGACTACGGCACTTCCTACCATACAAAGCTTCATAAGGTGACATCTTGATAGAAGTATGATAGCTATTGTTGTAGGAGAATTCAACAAGAGGTAAGCACTTCTCCCAAGAAGTGTGGAAGTCTAAAGCACAAGCACGGAGGAGGTCCTCTAAAGTCTGGATAGTCCTCTCAGTCTGTCCATCTGAAGCGGCATGAAAAGCGGTACTCATCAGTAGCTTACTACCCATGGCTTCTTGCAAAGCAGTCCAGAAACGGGAACAGAATCTCGGGTCATGATCTGAAACTATATCCTTAGGCACTCCATGGTAGCGTACTATGTCCTTCACATAGGCACCAGCTAGGACATCTAATCTCCATGTCTCCTTGATAGGTATGAACCTAGAACATTTGGTCAATCGATCTACAACCATCCAAACCGCATCTTTTCCGCTAGCAGTCTTAGGTAAAGCCATCACAAAGTCCATGGAGATTGACTCCCATTTCCAAAAGGGAACATCCAAAGGTTGTAGCAAACCCCCGGGATTCTGATGCTCAATCTTCACTTTCTGACAGGTAAGACACTTGCTAACATACTCTAGGACATCAATCTTCATCCTAGGCCACCAAAACTGTAATCTCAAGTCTTTATACATCTTGTCACCACCAGGATGAATAGAGTAAGGAGAAAGGTGAGCTTCATCAAGAATCTTCTTCCTCAACTCGGCTACTCTCGGAACATACATCCTACCTTGGTAACGAAGGTATCCATCACTATCCACCACACAATCCTTAGCTTGCCCAAGTTGGATTTTTGCTTGAATGGACTTGAAAGTAGCATCCTCAGGTAGGCAAGTACGGATCTCACGGTAATAGTCGGGTTCTGCACTCAAGGCACTAAGATAGTCAAAGCCCTTCCAAACAAGGCTTATCCCTAACTTTTGAAATTCCGTGGTAAGTTCATCAAGTAACACACGGATAGTGCTCAAAGAGTGACTAGTCTTCCTACTCAAAGCATCGGCCACCACATTTGCTTTCCCTTCATGATAAATCAACTCGGCATCATAATCATTCACCAACTCTACCCATCTTCTTTGCCTCATATTCAATTCTTTCTGGGTAAAGATACACCTCGAACTATTATGATCGGTATAAATGCGGCAATGAACTCCAGTAAGGTAATGCCTCCATGTCTTCAAGGCATGTACCACGGCGGCTAATTCAAGATCATGAGTCGGATAGTTCACCTCGTGAACCCTCAGTTGTCGAGAAGCATAAGCAATAACCCTTCGGTTTTGCATCAAGACACAACCTAGGCCATGCTTTGAAGCATCACAATAAACATCGTAGTCCACACCATCCTCAGGTAAGGTCAACACCGGAGCGGTAGTCAACCTAGTCTTCAACTCTAAGAAGGCATTCTCACACTCATCGGTCCACACACACTTAGACTCCTTCTTCAACAATTGAGTCATCGGTCTAGCTAACTTAGAGAAATCTTTCACGAATCGACGGTAATAACCTGCCAAACCGAGAAAGCTTCGAATCTCAGTCACATTTTTCGGACTCTTCCAATCAACAACGGCCTCAATCTTAGAAGAATCTACCATAACACCATCTTTGGATATGACATGTCCAAGAAAAGTTACTTGATGCAACCAAAATTCACATTTCGAGAACTTAGCATACCACTTTTGACGATGTAGAATGTCTAAGATGATACGGAGGTGTAGGGCATGTTCTTCATCATTCTTTGAGAAAATCAAGACATCATCAATGAAAACCACCACACACTTATCGAGGTACTCACTAAAGGTACGATTCATTTGATCCATGAAGATTGCCGGAGCATTAGTCAATCCGAAAGGCATCACTTTAAATTCGAAATGACCATATCTTGTGCTGAAAGCGGTCTTAGGAATATCGGACTCATGCACCGGAATTTTATGATAACCCGATCGGAGGTCAATCTTGGAAAAAGTAGAAGCACCACGTAATTGGTCAAAGAGATCATCAATTCGTGGAAGAGGATACTTATTCTTGATTGTCACACGATTGAGTTCATGATAATCAATGCAAAGTCGCATAGATCCATCCTTTTTCTTCACAAAGAGGACGGGGGAACCCCAAGGAGAAGCACTAGGCCTAATAAAGCCTTTCTCAATCAAGTCATCAAGTTGAACTCTCAACTCTTTCAATTCGGAAGGTGCCATACGATAAGGAGCTTTAGCAATAGGACCGGTTCCGGGAACTAGGTCAATGGAAAATTCAACATCTCTTTCAGGAGGAATCCCGGGTAATTCATCGGGAAATACATCCGGAAATTCACAAACAATGGGAACATCCCTCAAGGGAGAAAGAGAAGGAGAATTAGAAGTAGTCACTACACATAGGAATGCTTGATGACCCTTCTTCAAAGCATTCACCATCTTCATAGCTGAGATCAATTTCACACCTGTTTGCTTTCTAACCCCTTGATAAGATACGCGAGTACCCAAAGGGCTTTTAAGAACAATCTTTTGATCTCGACATTCAAATCGAGCATGATAAGTAGATAACCAATCCATGCCCAAAATAACATCAAACTCCTCAAGTGGAAATCGAAGGAGATTAGCCGGGAAAATAGATTCCGCTATCGATATAGGGACATCCGAATAAAAATAAGAACAAGAGAAGATGTCGCCGGAGGGTAAAGATATTGATGTACTATCTCCAAGTGAAGGTTCAAGAGGTAACTTGTCGGAGAATTTCATCGATATAAATGACAAAGAAGCACCGGTATCAAATAAAACCAAACAAGGGACATCAACTATTAAGAACGTACCAGTGACTATGTCTGGGTGTGCTTCAGCCTCAGCACGGCTCATCACAAAGATGCGACCTCTCGGCCTCTCAGGAACAGGAGGAGTAGTAGTAGTCTTCCTCGCAGGACACTCATTAGCCTTGTGTCCAGGCTTGTTGCAGGAGAAACACACAAATTGCTTATCAAAGCAACCAATTCCGGGATGCAAAGGCTTCTTACAATGATAGCACATACGACCCTTAGGATTTTTGTCGTTGCTAGGAGATAGAACACGAGCACCTTGATTTTCTTGTCCACTCGGAACAAACTTCTTCTTATTAGGATAAGAGGGGGAAGAAGTAGGCACAAAGGGTCTAGAAGGAGCAACATAAGGCCTAGAAGTGGAGTAGAGTGGCCTCTTGCCAAGGGAAGTACGAGAACCACGAACCTCTTCATCAATAGCCCGAATAGAGCTCTCGGCCCATAATGCATCATCATAGATTGAGACAAAGGAAGTAGAATCCCTACGGATCAAGCTCTTAAGCTTTGGAGTAAGCTTGTCAAGGTAAAAGAAAGCCTTTTCTTCTTCATTTTTGACAAGTCTAGAAGCATAGTGAGCAAGTTCATTGAACTTGTCGGTAAAACTTGACAGAAAGACTTCCTTGCTTCAAATTCATAAACTCTTTAAGCCTTTGTTGTTTCAGCTCCTTTGGATAGAACCTAGTCTCAACTAGATCCTTAAAGCGATCCCAACCAAAACCAGGCTCAAGAGTGGAAGTAGGACTAGTCATGGTCCACCATCTATCAGCTTCTTTCACAAGGAAGTGAGAAGCCAATTTCACCTTGTCCTCTTCACGAACATCATACAAGACAAAGCTTTTCTCCAATTCCCGAAACAATTCGGTGAGTGCCACCGGGTCTACTTCACCACCATAAGTTTGAGTCTTGTTTCGAGTCAATTGACTTACCACCCAAGTGTAAGAACCGGGTCTATCACCTTCTAGAAACTGAGGAGGGGGAGGAGGAGCTGGTTGGTTTTGCTGATTCTGAAGAATCTGAGTAAGAGCTAGCAAGATTGCATTATCTACGGATTTTGGAGGAGCCATCTTGCAAAAGAGAACATTGGTTAGCACCTAACAAATAGCAATCACAAAGAGACTACAACATAAGGTCCTAAGTCTACCCATCCTACCCATCTCTCAAGTTTATTATTTTAAGGTCAAGTTATTTATATTGGGGGCGCACAAACGTGCGTCGGGAGCAAATATGCTCTGATACCAACTGTGACACCCTCATTCATTGCGAAAAAGTAAACAGGTAATTCTAGAATAAAACTGCATGGATATGTTTGTAATAGGTTCATTTGGGTAAAAACCTGTAATTTTTAAACCTGAACCTGTTATAAAGATATCCAAATTGAAAGGTGTCAAAACATACAAGGTCTAAATAGAAGTTTCATAACATAACCATCGCTAAAGTCGCGAATAGCAAAGTTATACAACCAAATGTAAAGAGGGAGACATATGTACCTAAAATGTATGTGACATAAAAACTCGTATAAAAGTCTCTACAAATAAAACCAAATCTAAGTAAGTCCCAAGGTTACTTTGCTCGCTAGCTCGTCCATGAACCCTATATAAGCATCACCATACCTGTCGATCGCATTTTATACAAATACGAAAGCCACAGTCAGTGGGGAGTAACTCCGAGTTCTCCCAGCCACGAAATGTCATAATTAATATAACATGTAAACATAAGAATATGAATATGGATAACACATAGCCTTAGCATATAGATGCTAGACAATCGTGCTTATCATGTGAACAACAATATAACAACACATAGTCCTAGCATGTGAATACTAGACCGACTCATACTACACTATCATGTGAATCACATAACATCCAGGAATCCAAACTCTATCAACCATAGCCGGCTTGCATCTCACCTTCTATGATTCATAGAATCATCAAACAAGAAAGGAAAATATATCTAGAGACAGGCATAAGTTCCTAGTACAGTCAAGAGTCACTCTGGAACTCGAGTCTATACCACGAGGTAAGGTAAACACCCTAGTCCTAAACCTGCGCAGACCTAGCGACATGCGGAAAACTACCGCATCCAAGACCCATGATAACAACACATGAGTACCCCTAAGGAGTCCACCAAAGGATTGGCTAGTACTTAAGCTGACTACATACTTCTAAGAGTACGTCAGGAAGTCATACCCTAACTTGGATATAAACCCAACAAGCTAAGACACAAAAGCTATTAAGCGGTGAACATACACTCGACAAAGACTATAAGGGCCTATCTATGACGATGGTCTAAGATACCAACACCCCACAAGACAAGTAGGACACCCACTTAACCATAAGAGGGGCAAAGAGTCCAAACTGGCAACATAAATACTTATACTCAAATCAAGGACTCTAGGATAAGATCCTTCCTTGTGAAAGACTACAAAAATGTAAATTCAGCTGACAATCCAACAATATCCACAATCTCATTAGTAATCCAAAACTCAGCGAACCGTTAATCTCATAATTCATGAGAACAAGCTAAAATGGCAACAAGGCAAGAAGACTCAAGTATAAGGCAACCAATTCATCCAACAACCAACATATGAAAAGACAATCATACTCAAAGACAAATCCTCGACCCTAGTCCCGCGACGGGTCATCGGTCAAATCGAGGCTGAACGGTTTAAACCTAGCTTGACCAAACTCATTTGGTCAAATTGGCCCAGCTCAGAGTCTTGGCCCATTTTGGCCCACATCACGGAATTTACCACAATGTCATACTCTTGCCATTTTTAATTTCTATCATGTGAAAACTATTGACATAGAGAAAATATGCCAACTTATAAAATAACCAATTCAACGGAAATATTAGCTTAAACAATTTCCTACATGCCAAAATACCAACATACTTCAAAACATGAACCATAGGCCCAAAACATCAAACAATAGACCCAAGACCCGACCCAAAGTGACGGGTCAAAATCGGCCGAACCCACCGGGCTGCCGGTCCGCGCGCCCCCTTTATGGGCTGTTTTGGGCGGTTTTTCCGCCCTTTTCCCTTTTTCCTACCGAAATCCGTTTCAAGCTCAATTTAATACCGTCTCAAGCAACAATCAACAATACCCATTTCGTTTCAATACTCAAGTATATGAAATAACCACAAATTAGTAAACTTTAACAACACAAGTCATGTGAAAAACGAAACTAACACATTATCAATCACCTAAACACTCAACAAACAACAAACACAACATCTATGTGACATTAAATCGTCGAGTAACTCGGAATAGTTACCTTAAACTAGCAAAGAGACAAGTAATAACTTGAGAAAGCTTCTAAAACCCAAAATTACTCTTCATCTTCAACCACATATGAGTCACCTAACTCATCTTCAAATTCTTCACCTATAAGAACAACAAAAACACAATTACTAAGCTTAAATTCGAAACCCTAAAAGATGAGCCTTAAAACAAAAATTGGGGGAAATGAAAATAAAGCTTACTAGGAAATGAGGAATGAAAAGAGGATTCCAAGCATATAATTTTTATGAAATTTGGTGGAGAAATGGAGGAATTTTGAAGGATTTAGGGTTTGTAAGGAGGATTTTTGGTAGGTTTTTGGTGTTTGAGAGGAGGAGATAGATTGAGAATGGAGGAAATGAAAATTAAAAGAGGAGGCAAATGGAGGGAGTTGGGCAGTCCATATGGCATGGGGAGGTTGGTCAATTGTTTACGTTTTTGGTTTGCTTAGACGGTAATTAGAAATATTCGTCGAACGCGATTTTCGAGAATATTAAAGTTCTTAAACACGATTTTACTAAAAGATTAAGTACTCATATGCCCAACATCCAAACTCGTTTAGCCAACGACCGTAAGAAATGGGAAAATCCCAATATTACGACTTTTATCATAAATCTATTTTATCAAAGTAAAAGGTTTAAATATAGTTTAAATTACTTTCAAACATTTCTAAACTATCAAAAGTGATTACATTACTTCAAACTAAAATAAAATTATATTTTATCAAATTATTATTATTTCAAATAAATTAATATTAAATTAAAATGGATTAAAATATTACTTTTAAAACATAATAAAGGTCTTCAAATTTACGGAGTGTTACAATCATCCCTCCTTTTAAGAAGTTTCGTCCCCGAAACTTAGAAGAAGGAACATTGTATATATGTAGGTCTTTCTCTTTAAATCAATTAATCAACATCTTCAAAACATGAACTTATGAAAATATACGTGTCCTTTCAATGGAACGGAAATATCCTCGTCGGTCGCCCGAGAACACCAACATTCCAAATCAGAACAAAAATACATTTTTACGCTAACAACTGAGAAAACTAATTATCGGACGTCTCCAATAACGAGTCTTAACACTCATTGACGTTAAAACCAGTGGGAAAACATTAAAACATTTTCAAAAACCTTTAGTTCGAAACTCTTCAATAAGGATAATGACTCCACTAATCATGACTAAACTCTAACTACGGCTCTTATACAACTAAGCAATGACTACTAACGCGGAGAATATTCCAGGGAAGGAGAGGAACACTCGAAAGGATAGCTAAAACTAACAAGGATTAGATAAAGAAACGGAAAGTGCCTCACGAGAAGAGTTCGGGATATTTAGCTAACATAGAAGATTCAGGCTCCCAAGTTTCTTCTTCGACATTTCCACAACGCCAAAGGATACGAACTAGGGGCACCACTTTGTTTCTAAGTTGCTTGTTTGCCCTTTCGAGGATTCGGATCGGCCTTTCTTCCAAAGTCAAGTTAGGTTCCAAATCTGGGATTTCTTCTTGAATAACATGGCTCGGATCACTAATGTACTTCCTCAACTGAGATACATGGAAGAATTATGAACCTTCCTCAAATTCGGGGGCAACTCTAAACGGTAAGCAACGAGACCAATCTTCTCAAGCACACGGAAAGGTCCAATGTATTTGGGACTCAGCTTTCCTTTCACACCAAAACGTTTCACCCCTTTCATAGGTGACACCTTAAGGAATACTCGATCATCAACCTCAAAGGCAAGTGGTCGACGACGGGCATCAGCATACGATTTCTGTCGGTCTTGAGCGGCTTTCATACGCTCTCGAATGATCTGAACCTGATTGATGGTCTCAGTCACCAAATCGGGTCCCAACACATGAGCATCTTGGACTTGATCCCAACAGACCGGACTACGGCACTTCCTACCATACAAAGCTTCATAAGGTGACATCTTGATAGAAGTATGATAGCTATTGTTGTAGGAGAATTCAACAAGAGGTAAGCACTTCTCCCAAGAAGTGTGGAAGTCTAAAGCACAAGCACGGAGGAGGTCCTCTAAAGTCTGGATAGTCCTCTCAGTCTGTCCATCTGTAGCGGCATGAAAAGCGGTACTCATCAGTAGCTTACTACCCATGGCTTCTTGCAAAGCGATCCGAAACGGGAACGAGAATCTCGGTCATGATCTCGAAACTATATCCTTAGGCACTCCATGGTAGCGTACTATCTCCTTCACGTAGGCACCAGCTAGGACATCTAATCTCCATGTCTCCTTGATAGGTATGAACCTAGCACATTTGGTCAATCGATCTACAACCATCCAAACCGCATCTTTTCCGCTAGCAGTCTTAGGTAAAGCCATCACAAAGTCCATGGAGATTGACTCCCATTTCCAAAAGGGAACATCCAAAGGTTGTAGCAAACCCCCGGGATTCTGATGCTCAATCTTCACTTTCTGACAGGTAAGACACTTGCTAACATACTCTAGGACATCAATCTTCATCCTAGGCCACCAAAACTGTAATCTCAAGTCTTTATACATCTTGTCACCACCAGGATGAATAGAGTAAGGAGAAAGGTGAGCTTCATCAAGAATCTTCTTCCTCAACTCGGCTACTCTCGGAACATACATCCTACCTTGGTAACGAAGGTATCCATCACTATCCACCACACAATCCTTAGCTTGCCCAAGTTGGATTTTTGCTTGAATGGACTTGAAAGTAGCATCCTCAGGTAGGCAAGTACGGATCTCACGGTAATAGTCGGGTTCTGCACTCAAGGCACTAAGATAGTCAAAGCCCTTCCAAACAAGGCTTATCCCTAACTTTTGAAATTCCGTGGTAAGTTCATCAGGTAACACACGGATAGTGCTCAAAGAGTGACTAGTCTTCCTACTCAAAGCATCGGCCACCACATTTGCTTTCCCTTCATGATAAATCAACTCGGCATCATAATCATTCACCAACTCTAGCCATCTTCTTTGCCTCATATTCAATTCTTTCTGGGTAAAGATACACCTCAAACTCTTATGATCGGTATAAATGCGGCAATGAACTCCAATAAGGTAATGCCTCCATGTCTTCAAGGCATGTACCACGGCGGCTAATTCAAGATCATGAGTCGGATAGTTCACCTCGTGAACCCTCAGTTGTCGAGAAGCATAAGCAATAACCCTTCGATTTTGCATCAAGACACAACCTAGGCCATGCTTTGAAGCATCACAATAAACATCGTAGTCCACACCATCCTCAGGTAAGGTCAACACCGGAGTGGTAGTCAACCTAGTCTTCAACTCTAAGAAGGCGTTCTCACACTTATCGGTCCACACTGTAATACTCCGTATTTATAAGTCTTGGGGTACTCTATCGAGTAGGCCTTACTCTGTCGAGTAAGGGTAAGTGGCGTTTTAGAAAAGTTTCTGACCTGTTGGGTACTCGATCGAGTAGCTGGGGCACTCGATCGAGTAAAGGGGTACTCGATCGAGTACCTTGGGTACTCGATCGAGTGTCCGGTTTTACGGGGACTTTTCTCGGGTTTTGTTAATTATGCGATTAAGGTATTTAAGCTTCGTCGTCGTTATTCTAAATCACTTTTACAAAACCTAAACTACTGTTTAAGAGAGAAAGCAAACCAGTTCATCTTCTTAATCGCATTCTTAGCAATTCCCGGAGTTCAGACGGTCAGTTCTTGTCGTTGATTATACCGTTGAGTTCCTTGCGTCGAGGGTAAGATCTATGTACCCTTTTTATTGTCTTTCCTTTGATTTGGTTAAACCCTAATTTAGAGATTGGGGGTTTTATGTGTAGTATGTGATTTGGTAGCCTCTATGTGTTGTATGATAGGAGGAGGGTTCATAGAAGAGGCTTTTTGACTCGGCGAGAGAGACCGTCGATTGTGTGCATACCGGTAGGATTTTCTACTCAGTATTAGTCCCATAATGGGATATTGGTTGATGTATTGTATTTGGTTGTTTGATATAATAATTGTACTGTAATTGTGGTTGTGATCGTTGTTGATGGTTCGCGAGGCGTGGCCTCGGCTGAGTGGGGTCACTTGCGGGAGTGGCTTCACGCCCTAGTTTTGCCTTTTGTGGAACCCGCCACAGAAGGGATGTGCACATTAATGGACAGGGTTATCGCTCTCTATGTGGAGCGGGGATTTGGTGGGTACGGCTGCGGTCCCCCATCGGGCGGGGTCCAAAGGACAGTCGGATTGAGATGATGGGAATTGGTTGGTTGTGTGTGTGTGTGATTAAGATGCTTAAGTCTGTCTTTTATCTTATCATTGTTGTTTATATTGATTGTGTGATTAGTACTTGACCCGGTGTTATTTTGTAAACTGCGGTGATCCATTCGGGGATGGTGAGCGGATATTGAGCGATTATTGAGATGAGTCTTTGGGATCGTTTGGATGCCACGACATGATGATAGGAGTCTTCCGCTGTAGCTTATTAGTTATTTACATTTCAGTTAGAACAGTCAGTTTGAGATCATGTATCGTACTTTTGGTTTGGTTTTGAGGATTGTAACTATTCGCTAAATTATTTATAATAAACGTTGTTTCTTCATTGTTGTTTGATTATCATTGCCTCGGGTAACCGAGATGGTAATGTCTTCATACCTGAGTGGTCCTGGTAAGGCACTTGGAGTATAGGGGTGTTACAAATGGTATCAGAGCGACGATCCCGAAACCTGTAACCAATGAACCTAATGAACATAGGGAGTCAATTAAAATGAACCCGGGGTAAAAGTTGTAGGAGCTAATGCAAAGGCTTGGGAGACGTCCTAAAGTCGCGGGGTCGCCCTACAACTTTGAACCGGTCACGTGGGGGGAGTGTTTGTCGAGTCGTATGTGTGTTTGGTTAACTTGTGTAAGAATGTGATGAAATGTGTTAATTGTTGGATGTTCGAAGTTGAAGGTTGAGAATGTTAAAGGTTAATGAAATATGTGGAAACTGTTGATGGAATGATAGCATGTTGAATGTTTTACAACGTGGCATTTAATAACATGATGAAATGATCTCGTAGATAGTAGAAAAGATGCGTAGCATGTTTATTATGATATAATGTGGTTTATAAAGTTTAGCATGTTAGCATATGACGTAACATGCGGGTAGCTTTTATGAATTGGCATGACTCGATCGAGTGGGACTGACTCGATCGGGTGGGTTTTTGACGGTTTTGAGTCCAGAATCGTGTTTTTGGGTACTCGATCGAGTAACTAGGGGTACTCGATCGAGTAGGGGGTCACTCGATCGAGTAGCCTAGCTACTCGGTCGAGTAGGTAAGAGATCAGAAGGTCTGTTAGGGGTCTGATGTTTGGGTACTCGATCGAGTATGTTGGGCACTCGATCGAGTAGCCCGTTACTCGATCGAGTGTGTTTGGGAACTCGATCGAGTAGGTCCTGGGTGGCGTGTTTTCGTATTTTGAAGTTTAGTACGTGTGTTCATATCTACCCTTTCTTATATATGTATAGTTTCAAGATGCCGCCCAAGAAGACTGCTTTCTATGCGAGAGCTGAGCTTATGACCATGGATGACATCGTTAAGATGTTAGAGCACCAGGATGCTCTTACTGAGACCCTAAAGAAAGTGAATGAGGATAAGAATAAGGATAAGGAGAAGGAGGTTGACCATTCTAAAATCAGCCTCTACATTGCGAGGTTTAACCCGAAAGAGTACAAGGGAGTTGGCGAGCCTAATCTTCTTGATAGTTGGCTGAGAGAGATGGAGAACATATTAGACTTGGTTCACCGTCCCGATGAGATGAGGTGGAACAGTGCGTTCTATCTGAGGGAGGCAGCTGGCAAGTGGTGGGATTTAGTGAAAGTGAGTGCTAAGGAGATATATACAAACCAAGGCTTACCTGCTATACCTTGGGAGGATCGGAGTTTCGTAGGGCTGTGAGGAAGGAATTTGTAACGGAACATGTGAGGAGTAAGTTGAGAGAAGAGTTTGATGGTTTTAAGATGACCGCCGAGATGTCCGTGGGTGAGTACTACAGTCGTTCAATGAGAAGTCTAGGTATGCCGAGGATATGGGTTTGAGTGAGGAGAATCTGGCATTGAGGTTTGAGAGGGGTTGACCCCTAAGATTATGGATAAGTTACCCGTGGGAGTCCTTACGGATGTTAAGGAAGCTTATGAGAGGGCGGGGAGAGCCGAGAGGTTGGTGGAGATGGCTCAGGAGAGGTTAGGTGGTGAGAAGAGGAAGTCCGAGAGCGAGGGTGGTGGCCAATCGAATCACAAGAAAGGCAACCACAATCGATCTAAGGGATTTTCTTCTCGGGTCCGGGTTCGACTTGGGGCTTCCTTTGGGCGTGGCCGTGGAAGTGTGAGTAATAGTTGGGGAGTGACCTGCTATAGCCGTGGTGGTGTAGGCCACAAGAGACATGAGTGCACAAGTGCACCAGGGATCTTTCCGGAGGCTGCGCGAGCTTCGCGAGCAACATGACCGGGCCGGATCTTAGCCAAACCGGGAAGTCGAGTTACCAGTGGGAGGCAACCGCAACGGCGGTAATTCTTATCAGAAACCACCAACGAACAACAACAACAATCAAGGGTCGGGTGCTAAGCCGACCACCTCAGCCAGTACTGTCCAGGGAGGTGGGCAGAAGACCAGTGGCAAGTTATTCATGATGGAGAAGAAAGTAGCTGAGGAAGATGCGCACGTTATCGCCGGTACATTCCTTGTTAACGGTATTCCTACCTTTGTTTTGTTTGATTCGGGGGCTTCTCAGTCGTTTGTCTCTTCGAGTCATGTTAAACAGTTGGGTTTGAGAGTATATGAGTCTGTTAGTGAGCAAGTTTTCATACCTTCGGGTGAGTCTGTATCTTGTGGGAGATTGTTTAGAGATGTATCTATGATAGTTGGGCAAGTTGATTTTCCTGTAGACTTGCTGGAGTTTCCTTTTAACGGTTTTGAGATGATAGTCGGGATGGATTGGTTAGGAAATTATAAAGCTAAGATATACTGTCATCAAAAGAAAGTGTCTTTAAGAGGTCCTAAGGGTGTTAGTGTGTCTTATCGTGGGTTTCTAGTCAAACCCAAAGTTAAGTTGATTGCAGCTGTCACCTTGAAGTCTTATCTGAGGAAGGGATGTCCTTTGATCTTGTGCCATGTGAGAGATGACCGGATAGAGAGTCCGACAGTTGATGAGATACCCGTGGTGGGAGAGTTTGCAGATGTTTTTCCAGAGGAGATTCCGGGGTTGCCACCGAAGAGGGAGATAGATTTCACCGTTGAGTTGAAGCCAGGGACGGGGCCGATCTCTAAGGCACCGTACCGTATGGATCCTAAGGAGATGGATGAGCTTAGGAAGCAGTTGGATGATTTAATAGAGAAGGGATACATTAGATCAAGTGTATCGCCGTGGGGAGCACCAGTTCTTTTCGTGAAGAAGAAAGATGGGAGTTTCAGGTTATGCATAGATTACAGGGAGCTGAACCGAGTGACGATAAAGAACAAGTATCCTTTGCCAAGGATAGATGACCTGTTTGATCAGTTGAGTGGTGCATCAGTCTTTTCTAAGATTTATTTGAGGTCAGGGTACCATCAGGTGAAGATTAGAGAGGTGGACATACCAAAGACAGCTTTCACGTCGAGGTATGGCCATTATGAGTATGTGGTGATGCCGTTTGGGTTGTCTAATGCGCCGGCAGTGTTTATGGATTTGATGAATAGAATCTTCTTACGTTCTTGGACCAGTTTGTAGTGGTGTTTATCGATGATATCTTAGTCTACTCTAAGACTAAGGAGGAGCATGAGGAGCATCTGAGGATCGTGTTGCAGACTTTGAGGGATCATGAGTTGTATGCTAAGCTGTCCAAGTGTGAGTTCTTGTTAGAGAAAGTTGCTTTTTTGGGGCATGTGATCTCTAAAGATGGGGTAGCTATGGATCCGGCGAAGATTGAGGCAGTGACAAAGTGGGAAGCACCGAAGAATGTTGCCGAGGTTAGGAGTTTCTTGGGTTTAGCTGGATACTACAGACGGTTCGTGAAGGATTTCTCCAAGATAGCTAGACCTATGACAGCGTTGATGAGGAAAGAGAACAGGTTTCGTTGGGATGAGAGTTGTGAGACGGCGTTCCAAACATTAAAGAAGCGTTTGACCACGGCTCCTGTCTTAGCATTGCCTGAAGGGACCGAGAACTTTGAGGTTTATACAGATGTCTTAAAGAATGGGCTGGGATGTGTGTTGATGCAGAATGGTAAAGTGATTGCCTATGCTTCTAGGCAATTGAAGCCTTATGAGGAGAACTACCCTACTCATGATCTGGAGTTGGGTGCAGTGGTGTTTGCTCTCAAGATTTGGAGACATTACCTTTATGGAGCAATCTTTAAGGTATTTTCTGATCACAAGAGTCTCAAGTACATCTTCACGCAGAAGGAGTTGAACATGAGACAGAGGAGGTGGATGGAGGTGATTGGCGATTATGACATGGAAATCATCTACCATGAAGGGAAGGCCAATGTTGTTGCTGATGCTTTGAGTAGGAAGAGTGTACATTCTCTGTGTACAGCTCTATCCTTGATGAGGCTGAGGGATGAGGTAGCGAGTTTTGGGATACATATGATGCAGAAAGGAGATGCCATGGGTGATATGACAGTACATCTTGAGTTTTATGATGATATTCGAGGTAAGCAGGCTTTGGATCCTAAGATAGTGGAGTGGAGAGTGAGTAGAGAAAGGGACAAAGTCCGGTTTTCTATTCATACAGATGGTAGTTTGAGGTTTGATGGTAGGTGGTGTGTTCCTAATGATGAGGAGTTGAAAAAGACTATCATGACAGAGGCACATTGCACACCATATTCAGTTCATCCAGGTGGCGACAAGCTATATAAGGATTTGAAGAAAACGTTTTGGTGGCCTGGGATGAAGAAAGAGACAGCTGAGTTTGTATCCCGTTGTTTGACATGCCGTAGAGTTAAAGGGGAACAAATGACGACCACAAGGTAAGATTCAGCCTTTAGAGGTACCTGAGTGGAAGTGGGAATCCATTTCCATGGATTTCATTGTGGGTTTGCCAAAGAGTCAGCAAGGTAACAACATGATTTGGGTGATAGTGGATCGTCTGACCAAATTTGCTCACTTTGTTCCAATGAAAGATACATGGACTCAGGCACAATTGGCTATTGCCTATCAAAAGAACGTGCTTAAGTTACATGGAGTCCCTAAGGACATAGTGTCTGACAGAGATGCGAGGTTTATATCGAGGTTTTGGAAGGAGTTGCAGGAATCGTTGGGAACAACTTTGAAGATGAGTACAGCATTTCATCCTGCGACAGACGGGCAGACTGAGAGAACAATCAAGACTCTTGAGGATATGTTGCGAGCTTGTGTGATGGATTTTGGTGGTAGGCCGGGAGCGAGAGGTTGGACTTGATAGAATTTTCTTACAATAACAGCTATCACACCAATATAGGTATGGCACCGTTTGAGGCTTTGTATGGGAGGAGATGTAGGAGTCCAATCTGTTGGGACGATAGTCTTTGAGGCAAAGGGTTTTAGGACCGAGAGATGGTGCATGAGATGGTGGAACAGTTAAGATGATCGGGGAAGATGAGAGCAAACTCAGATCGACAAAAGAGTTATGCAGATCTACATCGCCGGGACATAGAGTTTCAAGTTGGGGACAAGGTTCTTTTGAAAGTGTCTCCTATGCGTGGGGTTATGAGATTTGGGAAGAAAGGCAAGCTAAGTCAGAAGTTTATAGGGCCTTATGAGATCTTAGAGCGAGTTGGGGAAGTTGCTTATCGTCTGGCTTTACCTGCTGCGTTAGAGAGAGTACATAATGTGTTTCACGTATCGCAGATGCGGAAGTATGTGAGTGACCCGTCACATGTGTTAGAGGCAGAGAGCTTAGAGCTAGATGAATCCTTATCATATCTTGAGGTGCCTAAGCAGATTCTAGACCGAAAAGTTAGAAAGACTAGGATTGGTGAGACAGTTTTGCTTAAGATCCTTTGGTCTAACCACGAGACCGAGGAAGCTACATGGGAGCCAGAGGAAGCTATGAAAGAGCGTTACCCTTTCCTTTTTGATCAGGTATGTATGGTTACGGGGACGTAACCTTGTTTCTTTTAGGGGGGTAGGAGATGATCGCGAATAGTTTTAAGAGTCTTATACCCCTTTTATATGTTGTGTCGGTATGTTTGTCGGGATGAGTTGGGTTAGTATCATGTTTTATGTTGAATTTTGTTTGATGGTTGAGTCGGGAATGTTATGGGAGCACCTTTGTTTAGTAGTGGTTTGAACTTCGGGGACGAAGTTCCTTTTAAGGAGGGAAGACTGTAATACTCCGTATTTATAAGTCTTGGGGTACTCTATCGAGTAGGCCTTACTCTGTCGAGTAAGGGTAAGTGGCGTTTTAGAAAAGTTTCGACTGTTGGGTACTCGATCGAGTAGTCCGGGCACTCGATCGAGTAAGGGGGTACTCGATCGAGTACCTTGGGTACTCGATCGAGTGTCCGGTTTTACGGGGAGTTTTCTCGGATTTTGTTAATTATGCGATTAAGGTATTTAAGCTTTGTCGTCGTTATTCTAAATCACTTTTACAAAACCTAAACTACTGTTTAAGAGAGAAAGCAAACCAGTTCATCTTCTTAATCGCATTCTTAGCAATTCCCGGAGTTCAGACGGTCAGTTCTTGTCGTTGATTATACCGTTGAGTTCCTTGCGTCGAGGGTAAGATCTATGTACCCTTTTTATTGTCTTTCCTTTGATTTGGTTAAACCCTAATTTAGAGATTGGGGGTTTTATGTGTAGTATGTGATTTGGTAGCCTCTATATGTTGTATGATAGGAGGAGGGTTCATAGAAGAGGCTTTTTGACTCAGCAGTAGAGACCGTCTGATTGTGTGCATACCAGGTATAATTTTCTACTCAGTATTAGTCCCATAATGGGATATTGGTTGATGTATTGTATTTGGTTGTTTGATATAATAATTGTACTGTAATTGTGGTTGTGATCGTTGTTGATGGTTCGCGAGGCGTGGCCTCGGCTGAGTGGGGTCACTTGCGGGAGTGACTTCAAGCCCTAGTTTCGCCTTCTGTGGAACCCGCCACAGAAGGGATGTGCACATTAATGGATAGGGTTATTGATGCATAGCATTTTAGTCACTTTTTACCCCGCATTTATATCTTATTACGACTCGATTTTGCGTGCTTAATTGTTTAATTAGCTCATTTATAATAATTAGTCATTTTATTTATATTTAATAATTAGTCGGATTCTTATTTAATATGAGTATTACTATTACTTTATTATAATAATGTGTAGGCAAGGAGAAATAATGAGACGGAGAGCGAGTAAAATGGGACGGAAATTGAGGAGCAAATTGGGACGAGACGGAAATAAGACAGATTACGGAGGAGTTAATGAGGAAAAAGGAATGGATTGCATTTAGCAAAGTCAAGCTTGCCATTTGACTTGACTAAAATCCAAACCCCCTGCTACTTTTGATTTCATCGTCCAAATTGTGAACAAAATAGTCAAGCACTCAAGCTCTCTCCAGATTTACCAATTAGCCATCACAAATTCCACCTCCATCAGATGCAATAATCACCATTCATTCACATCATCAACATAACCATATTCATCGCCACCATTGACGTCCTCTGCCTCAGTTAATCATCAACAACCCGTCATCAACATCGCCATTTTTGTTCACCTCACCTCCACCGAAACCCGACACCGATCAGCAGCTGCGCATTACCATGGCTGCCCGGAATGAGCTCCCATTTCCGTCATCCAGTCAAGCCATGAGCCCACTTCGTCATCATCAAGTCGCACCACCAGATTCAAGGCCAAGCTCGCACCACCGGCCCACAAATCAATGAAATTCGACCATCAGCCGGCCGACCGGCTGCCTGCCAACCGGCTGGTGGTCATTAATTGCAAATTCTACGACTTTGGATGAAATGTCTCGGCGCCGTTCAAGTCTCCGGCCGCCGGACTGCCGGCCCTCGGCCCCTGCTGTTACATATGAGGCGTATGAAGACAAGAAAGAGGAAAATGACACTTGTGCCCTTCTGTTTTATGTGACTTTGGTTGTGCGTTTGATGGAGGAGGGGGATTATTATTAATTATTAGTAGAATATATACTCCAATACTCTCATTATTAGACACACCCCTCATTACCCTACCTTAGAAATTAGATTAGAAATTAGTCTCTCTTATTCTCTCCATATTGTAAGACAAAAACATTTCCAATTAATTGACCCTTTAATCAAATTTGTAATCTTTACTAAATATTAGTGCAATTGTTCCTTTGTTCATTCAAGTTCCTCTCTTTTCATTAGTTTACAATTAGTAATTTTGGGTTGTATTTGGAGAATTGAAGAATCCTTCCATATTTCAATCCAAGTTTCCACCTTTTGCAATTAAGTTGGTATAATTTATCTTCCTTATTTCATTTGTTTACATTTTGTTTTTCTCTTAATTCTTGTTTAGTTGTTCATGTTAGAATACTACTTCTTGTTGTTTAATTGATGCTAATCTCTCTCTTGTTCATCTTTTCTTTGTTTTCCATTGTTGGTTGCTCTCAAAGATTGAATCTTTGAGTTACTTGTGTTAAAGGTTGTGTCTTTTAGTTTAATTCTCACCCATTCTTAGTTTAATTTGTCTTTCTTCATAATTTGTGTTGGATATTTACATGATTAGTAATAGAATTTGTTCTTCCACCATGTTTATGCTTAAAGTTTCCATCTTTATTGTTTCTCTTGCCTTTAGAAACATGATTAGTGAGTAGTCTTCTCACTAGGGTGCGATTAGACCCTAACATGAGTAATTTATCTAATTGAGTTTCATTAAATTTGTTGTTGAGGAGGGGTTGTTGCGGTTTAAACAAAGGAATTGGATTGTTGTGTCCATTTGGGAGAGATTGTCGGTTTTGACCCTTGTCCACCAACGGGAGTTGGTTAGATTGGGATTGATTACTTTACCCTTCTTAGTCGTGTGCCGACTTGGGTTGAGCCCGGAAGGGAGAAACCAAGTGGGGTGCCTTTGTTTTTCGGTTTGAAGTTCACCTTCGGGAGAAGGGTAGGGATGACCGGGAGTTTATCGCGGGCTTAAGCCCTTGATCTTGATAAGAGGTGAGCGGAGTGGGCCCACTTTGGTGAGCCTTGAGTCTTGAGTCGGGGAAAATCGAGTCATGAGCCCGAGAGGGAGTTGATTCGGTATCACTAGTGTCCCACCATGAGCCCGGGAGGGAGTTGGTGGGCGAATTAGAGGCGTCTCCACCCAATACACTTCCCCCTTGACAACTAGTTGAAGGAACTCATGATTTATTACGAATGTCGGTGGTTTAGTCGCGCCCTAGGTCCTTAATTAATTTGAGTAAATCGTATTTGTTAGCTTGCTTTCTCATTCTATAGTTTAATTAGTTTAATTTATTTCTTGTTATTTAGTTTAGACTTTTAGATAATCATTCATCCTTGTTTTCTCCGACTTAGCTAAGCACAAGAATTTAGACAATTAATAGTCACCCATGCTCCTTGTGGTTCGACCTCGACTACCCTACTACATTAGTTGAGTAAATTGTTTAATTGGGGGAGTGCGATAAACCCCGCTATCAGTTATCGCTCACTATGTGGAGTGGGGATTTGGTGGGTACGGCTGCGGTCCCCCATCGGGCGTGGTGGGTCCAAAGGGACGATCAAGATTGAGATGATGGGAATTGGTTGGTTGTGTGTGTGTGTGACAGCTTAAGTCATCTGTTTATCTTATCATTGTTATCTATATTGATTGTGTGATTAGTACTGACCCCGTGTTGTTTTGTAAACCCGTGGTGATCCATTCGGGATGGTGAGCGAGATATTGAGCGGTATTGAGATGAGTGCTGGGATCGCTGGGATGCCACGACATGATGATAGGAGTCTTCCGCTGTAGCTTATTAGTTATTTACATTTCAGTTAGAACAGTCAGTTTGAGATCATGTATCGTACTTTTGGTTTGGTTTTGAGGATTGTAACTATTCGCTAAATTATTTATAATAAACGTTGTTTCTTCATTGTTGTTTGATTATCATTGCCTCGGGTAACCGAGATGGTAATGTCTTCATACCTGAGTGGTCCTGGTAAGGCACTTGGAGTATGGGGGTGTTACACACACATACTTAGACTCCTTCTTCAACAATTGAGTCATCGGTCTAGCTAACTTAGAGAAATCTTTCACGAATAGACGGTAATAAACTGCCAAACCGAGAAAGCTTCGAATCTCAGTCACATTTTTCGGACTCTTCCAATCAACAACGGCCTCAATCTTAGAAGGATCTACAATAACACCATCTTTGGATATGACATGTCCAAGAAAAGTTACTTGATGCAACCAAAATTCACATTTCGAGAACTTAGCATACCACTTTTGACGATGTAGAATGTCTAAGATGATACGGAGGTGTAGGGCATGTTCTTCATCATTCTTTGAGAAAATCAAGACATCATCAATGAAAACCACCACACACTTATCGAGGTACTCACTAAAGGTACGATTCATATGATCCATGAAGATTGCCGGAGCATTAGTCAATCCGAAAGGCATCACTTTAAATTCGAAATGACCATATCTTGTGCTGAAAGCGGTCTTAGGAATATCGGACTCACGCACCGGAATTTGATGATAACCCGATCGGAGGTCAATCTTGGAAAAAGTAGAAGCACCACGTAATTGGTCAAAGAGATCATCAATTCGTGGAAGAGGATACTTGTTCTTGATTGTCACACGATTGAGTTCACGATAATCAATGCAAAGTCGCATAGATCCATCCTTTTTCTTCACAAAGAGGACGGGGGAACCCCTAGGAGAAGCATTAGGCCTAATAAAGCCTTTCTCAATCAAGTCATCAAGTTGAACTCTCAACTCTTTCAATTCGGAAGGTGCCATACGATAAGGAGCTTTAGCAATAGGACCGGTTCCGGGAACTAGGTCAATGGAAAATTCAACATCTCTTTCTGGAGGAATCCCGGGTAATTCATCGGGAAATACATCCGGAAATTCACAAACAATGGGAACATCCCTCAAGGGAGGAAGAGAAGGAGAATTAGAAGTAGTCACTACACATAGGAATGCTTGATGACCCTTCTTCAAAGCATTCACCATCTTCATAGCTGAGATCAACTTCACACCTGTTTGCTTTCTAACCCCTTGATAAGATACGCGAGTACCCAAAGGGCTTTTAAGAACAATCTTTTGATCTCGACATTCAAATCGAGCATGATAAGTAGATAACCAATCCATGCCCAAAATAACATCAAACTCCTCAAGTGGAAATCGAAGGAGATTAGCCGGGAAAATAGATTCCGCTATCGATATAGGGACATCCGAATAAAAATAAGAACAAGAGAAGATGTCACGAGGGGTAAAGATATTGATGTACTATCTCCAAGTGAAGGTTCAAGAGGTAACTTGTCGGAGAATTTCATCGATATAAATGACAAAGAAGCACCGGTATCAAATAAAACCAAACAAGGGACATCAACTATTAAGAACGTACCAGTGACTATGTCAGGTGTGCTTCACCTCGCACGGCTCATCACAAAGATGCGACCTCTCGGCCTCTCGGAACAAAGCAGGAGTAGTAGTAGTCTTCCTCTCAGGACACTCATTAGCCTTGTGTTCAGGCTTGTTGCAGGAGAAACACACAAATTGCTTATCAAAGCAACCAATTCCGGGATGCAAAGGCTTCTTACAATGATAGCACATACGACCCTTAGGATTTTTGTCGTTGCTAGGAGATAGAACACGAGCACCTTGATTTGCTTGTCCACTCGGAACAAACTTCTTCTTGTTAGGATAAGAGGGGGAAGAAGTAGGCACAAAGGGTCTAGAAGGAGCAACATAAGGCCTAGAAGTGGAGTAGAGTGGCCTCTTGCCAAGGGAAGTACGAGAAGCACGAGCCTCTTCATCAATAGCCCGAATAGAGCTCTCGGCCCATAATGCATCATCATAGATTGAGACAAAGGAAGTAGAATCCCTACGGATCAAGCTCTTAAGCTTTGGAGTAAGCTTGTCAAGGTAAAAGAAAGCCTTTTCTTCTTCATTTTTGACAAGTCTAGAAGCATAGTGAGCAAGTTCATTGAACTTGTCGGTAAAGGCTTGGACAGAAAGACTTTCTTGCTTCAAATTCATAAACTCTTTAAGCCTTTGTTGTTTCAGCTCCTTTAGATAGAACCTAGTCTCAACTAGATCCTTAAAGCGATCCCAACCAAAACCAGGCTCAAGAGTGGAAGTAGGACTAGTCATGGTCCACCATCTATCAGCTTCTTTCACAAGGAAGTGAGAAGCCAATTTCACCTTGTCCTCTTCACGAACATCATACAAGACAAAGCTCTTCTCCAATTCCCGAAACAATTCGGTGAGTGCCACCGGGTCTACTTCACCACCATAAGTTTGAGTCTTGTTTCGAGTCAATTGACTTACCACCCAAGTGTAAGAACCGGGTCTATCACCTTCTGGAAACTGAGGAGGGGGAGGAGGAGCTGGTTGGTTTTGCTGATTCTGAAGAATCTGAGTAAGAGCTAGCAAGATTGCATTATCTACGGATCTTGGAGGAGCCATCTTGCAAAAGAGAACATTGGTTAGCACCTAACAAATAGCAATCACAAAGAGACTACAACATAAGGTCCTAAGTCTACCCATCCTACCCATCTCTCAAGTTTATTATTTTAAGGTCAAGTTATTTATATTGGGGTGCACAATCGTGCGTCGGGAGCAAATATGCTCGATACCAACCGTGACACCCTCATTCATTGCGAAAAAGTAAACAGGTAATTCTAGAATAAAACTGCATGGATATGTTTGTAATAGGTTCATTTGGGTAAAAACCTGTAATTTTTAAACCTGAACCTGTTATAAAGATATCCAAATTAAAAGGTGTCAAAACATACAAGGTCTAAATAGAAGTTTCATAACATAACCATCGCTAAAGTCGCGAATAGCAAAGTTATACAACCAAATGTAAAGAGGGAGACATATGTCCCTAAAATGTATGTGACATAAAAACTCGTATAAGAGTCTCTACAAATAAAACCAAATCTAAGTAAGTCCCAAGGTTACTTTGCTCGCTAGCTCGTCCATGAACCCCATATAAGCATCACCATACCTGTCGATCGCATTTTATACAAATACAAAAGCCACAGTCAGTGGGGAGTAACTCCGAGTTCTCCCAGCCACGAAATGTCATAATTAATATAACATGTAAACATAAGAATATGAATATGGATAACACATAGCCTTAGCATATAGATGCTAGACAATCGTGCTTATAATGTGAACAACAATATAACAACACATAGTCCTAGTATGTGAATACTAGACCGACTCATACTACACTATCATGTGAATCACATAACATCCAGGAATCCAAACTCTATCAACCACAAATAGGCTTGCATCTCACCTTCTATGATTCATAGAATCATCAAACAAGAAAGGACAATATATCTAGAGACAGGCATAAGTTCCTAGTACAGTCAAGAGTCACTCTGTAACTCGAGTCTATACCACGAGGTAAGGTAAACACCCTAGTCCTAAACCTGCGCAGACCTAGCGACATGCGGAAAACTACCGCATCCAAGACCCATGATAACACCACATGAGTACCCCTAAGGAGTCCACCAAAGGGTTGGCTAGTACTTAAGCTGACTACATACTTCTAAGAGTACGTCAGGAAGTCATACCCTAACTTGGATATAAACCCACCAAGCTAAGACACAAAGGCTATTAAGCGGTGAACATACACTCGTCAAAGACTATAAGGGCCTATCTATGACGATGGTCTAAGATACCAATACCCCACAAGACAAGTAGGACACCCACTTAACCATAAGAGGGGCAAAGAGTCCAAACTGGCAACATAAATACTTATACTCAAATCAAGGACTCTAGGATAAGATCCTTCCTTGTGAAAGACTACAAAAATGTAAATTCAGCTGACAATCCAACAATATCCACAATCTCATTAGTAATCCAAAACTCAGCGAACCGTTAATCTCATAATTCATGAGAACAAGCTAAAATGGCAACAAGGCAAGAAGACTCAAGTATAAGGCAACCAATTCATCCAACAACCAACATATGAAAAGACAATCATACTCAAAGACAAATCCTCGACCCTAGTCCCGCGACGGGTCATCGGTCAAATCGAGGCTGAACGGTTTAAACCTAGCTTGACCAAACTCATTTGGTCAAATTGGCCCAGCTCAGAGTCTTGGCCCATTTTGGCCCACATCACGGAATTTACCACAATGTCATACTCTTGCCATTTTTAATTTCTATCATGTGAAAACTATTGACATAGAGAAAATATGTCAACTTATAAAATAACCAATTCAACGGAAATATTAGCTTAAACAATTTCCTACATGCCAAAATACCAACATACTTCAAAACATGAACCATAGGCCCAAAACATCAAACAATAGACCCAAGACCCGACCCAAAGTGACGGGTCAAAATCCGGGCCGAACCCACCGGGCCTGCCGGGTCTGCCGCGCCCCTTTATGGGCTGTTTTGGGCGGTTTTTCCGCCCTTTTCCCTTTTTCCTACCGAAATCCATTTCAAGCTCAATTTAATACCGTCTCAAGCAACAATCAACAATACCCATTTCGTTTCAATACTCAAGTATATGAAATAACCACAAATTAGTAAACTTTAACAACACAAGTCATGTGAAAAACGAAACTAACACATTATCAATCACCTAAACACTCAACAAACAACAAACACAACATCTATGTGACATTAAATCGTCGAGTAACTCGGAATAGTTACCTTAAACTAGCAAAGAGACAAGTAATAACTTGAGAAAGCTTCTAAAACCCAAAATTACTCTTCATCTTCAACCACATATGAGTCACCTAACTCATCTTCAAATTCTTCACCTATAAGAACAACAAAAACACAATTACTAAGCTTAAATTCGAAACCCTAAAAGATGAGCCTTAAAACAAAAATTGGGGGAAATGAAAATAAAGCTTACTAGGAAATGAGGAATGAAAAGAGGATTCCAAGCATATAATTTTTATGAAATTTGGTGGAGAAATGGAGGAATTATGAAGGATTTAGGGTTTGTAAGGAGGATTTTTGGTAGGTTTTTGGTGTTTGAGAGGAGGAGATAGATTGAGAATGGAGGAAATGAAAATTAAAAGAGGAGGCAAATGGAGGGAGTTGGGCGGTCCATATGGCATGGGGAGGTTGGTCAATTGTTTACGTTTTGGGTTTGCTTCGACGGTAACTAGAAATATTCGTCGAACGCGATTTTCGAGAATATTAAAGTTCTTAAACACGATTTTACTAAAAGATTAAGTACTCATATGCCCAACATCCAAACTCATTTAGCCAACGACCGTAAGAAATGGGAAAATCCCAATATTACTACTTTTATCATAAATCTATTTTATCAAAGTAAAAGGTTTAAATATAGTTTAAATTACTTTCAAACATTTCTAAACTATCAAAAGTGATTACATTACTTCAAACTAAAATAAAATTATATTTTATCAAATTATTATTATTTCAAATAAATTAATATTAAATTAAAATGGATTAAAATATTACTTTAAAATATAATAAAGGTCTTCAAATTTACGGAGTGTTACAAATCGGTTTTAGCAGTTTCAACGATATAACGAGGAATAGACGTACCATCGAGGAACCTACTTACACCCACAGCACAAGAATGAGCTAGCAAACCAAATGTGTTTGGTGTGGTGGTTGCTCACCTCATCCCTTAACCATAAGGTCAGGGGTTCAATCCCTGCCAATGGGAATAGAGCAAACTCTTTGGCCAGCCGTTTACCTCTTCGTGAGAGCACGCGCGGCGAGGGGATTATACACTGTTGACGACGGTGGACACCCCGGTTTACACCAAAAAAAAAAACAAGAATGAGCTAGCAAATGAGCTGCTCGGTTAAAAGTTCGACGAACATAAGACCAAGAGACGGAATTAAAACCTACACACAGCTTTAAAATATTCCTAATAACAATATGAACTTCTTTGTTTAGTACTTTTTGGCCCCTTAAGCAATAAATAATTATTGACATTTGTAAATTTTAATCAATATTTTAATTATTTTTTCAAATACGAAAGTGAGTGATAATCTGAATCAAATTGAACATTTAGATTTGATATATGACGGAATTTTAAAAAAAATATTTCTCTAAATTAGCTCACGGTTGTTAAATTGTTAAGTTTGTGAGTTTGGATTATCATCTCCCATTTTTTCATAGATCATCAAAAATTGTTCTCAACAAAGAGCGGGGTGGGTTGAATTGCACCTTGTAATGCTTTTGCTAATTTGAAGAATTTTAGGTCTAAGGGGGTTACGATAGTCGAATAATATAATAAACCATATATATAATTACAGCGGGTCTCTTTTCAGACGGCTTATTTCGTCTAAAGACTTTAAACGGATCTTAATTTTTAAATGGTAACATATTTATGGTCAGAGGGACCAATTTTAAATGGCCTGGCAACATTTTTACCAAAAATAGTCACATAAGACCTGTTTAAAACTTTCAAATAGATTAGGCCGTCTAAAAGGAAAATTAGTGATATAATTAAATTACAGATTATATACGTAATACGTTGATCCACACTTGTTTTCGCAAATGAAATACTCCCTCCTATTCCGAATAAGTGTCCCATTTGGACAATGGCACGAAAATTAAGGAATATAGTTAAAATAATGAAAATTATTGTATAGGGGTAAGAATATATGAGTTAAATAATGAAAAGTATTGAATATGATGGGTTATGGGTGGTTGGGGTGGTAAATAAAGAAAAGAGTTAAGGGTAGGAAAGTAAAAAACCATGTCCAAATATGGCAAATGGGACAGTTATGTGAATAGACGGAAATGCCAAGTGGGACAGTTATTTAGAATTGGAGGGAGTATGAGACAATAGGGCACAGGTGCTTTTTGCATGTATGCGGAGGTCCATATATCAAGTTTTGACATTTGTTGTTTATTAAAGACTTAATTATTACGTTCTTAGTGGATATAGAGAATGACCTTTTCTCGTCGTGGAAGGAGGTTGAAGACATGCTAACACACTAATTTCTCATCAAATTGTTATTAAAATTGAAATCTTATTAATTTTCGGTACGACCAACTCACATACTCCCTCCATTCAACTCTACAATGCTCTTTTCTATTTTACACACTATTCACAAGTGACAATTCATTATCAATTTTCTCTCAATACGTAAGTGAAAATAATTCATGTGGGATCTTGTTTGATTCGTCTTTACGAGTACATTAAAAATATCTAACTTTTATAATTTTTGCAAATACGCAGCTAACGATATTTAACGCGTAAAACACGCGTTGGCAAACGTGAAAAAGGAAAAAAGGGCTTGTGGAGTTGAATGAAGGGGGTATTTTACATAGCATTCGCCAAATCTCATTTTTTATGGTATACTCCGTAGTTTATATCACGTATGGGAAAAAATGATACTAAAACTCGGTATCACCTTACGAAATTTTATCATTATTCAAAAATATCTACTTCGTCATTATGAAAATATATAAATTAAAGTTTATTCTTGGCATCTTCGAAAGGTTCTCTAAAGCATAAGAGTTAGGAGCAGACTCCATACATTTGTATTTGAGTATTTGTAGCTGAAAATTTGTCAACTTTGAAAATGTCATTAAGCAATATCCAATGCAAATAAATTAGGTTTTAATCATTCTAGATTTGTGTTTGATGGTCATTGACTGTCTCCAGGTAAGGGCAATTAGGAAGGCAATTGGTCTCCCTTGTGACGGGTTACCATTTGTGGCGGATATTTTGTGAGTTAAAATGGTAACAAAATGGGTTAGTGGAGAAAGGGGACCACATAAATAGTGTTGCGAGAGAGAAAAAAGTGGAGTGCTTTGTGAGGTAAAATGGTCCAAAATCACTCAAGAGTGACGGATATGTCTTAAATCACAAAACAAGAATTTGTGTTAGGAAGGAAAGGACCACCCAAGTTGGCTAATAAGTAGGTCTCCATCATAAGCTAATAGAGTGACGTACGAGACCTGATTGCATGCACGTCTTTGCTGTTTACTTTCTGCTCTTTTTTCATCTCACTCAACGCACGTACACAAATTTTCATTTGGACATATCGACACACACAATGCATCTGCAAATTAATGCAAACAGTGGAATATACCATGGTTCTATCAACATCTTCATTCATTTTGTTTTACTCCGTATTATATTCTGCAATTAGATTTGTTATAATTATCAAACTCTCGGTGAATTTAAATAATATAATGAATTCAAACGAATAAAACCAAATCTCACAACAACTAAACATTGTGTATTATGAATCAGTATCACACATTGTTCAAAAATGAGTGAGCTAATTACTTTAGGATTTTAAATGACATATTTAGTTGAACACTATTAATTGGAAGCACAGATGATTTTAAGTGATGATTCATGTCAACCGATTTCAATTTATTTCTAAGGCTCTGATGTCGTCGTAGCGGAGAACGAAGCTTTAGTATTCTTTGTCAGGCGGTATAAACGATATAATGGGGTGATCTTATTAATGAAATAATCACGGTATTTATAATACAATGACTGAGTAATATTCCTAACATATTCCGGAAATATTATAATATACTCATAATATTCTTCATTCTATCTTTTCCTATATTATCTCTAACAATATAATCCTAACCTAATATATCTCTAATATACCCCTTCAGTCAAAATGGTAGTTAACAGACGCTTTGACTGGACCAAAAAATATATAGTTGATTATGTCGTTGTAGATGAGCCGAGTTATTTTGGTCGACGCTTGAACCAGATATAGTGCCTTGCGCGCATGTCTTGATCTTGCCATTAGAAGAGAGCCACACATAATAACACTAATAAAACTAATTAAAACTAATTGTGCACGAGCGTCGAAACTACTCGTGAGACACAAAACAAAAACATCAAGGTGCACGAGGGCTGAAGCAAACTCGTGAAACACCGACAACATAAAAAACAAAACAAATGGTGCACAAGGGCAAAAGCAAACTCGTGAAACACCGGAACTGTGAGGGCCGAAGCAAACTCAACAGTACAATTATAATTAAAAAAACAAAGCACACGTCCAAAGTAAACTGCCGACGAAGTCATACCACCCTTCCCGTTAGGCAGGGGTGGTTGCTGGGCGAACCCAGGGCGGACATGGAGACGGCAATGACGGGACGTAGCGGTAGTTTAGATGGCCATCGTAGCGGGATGCGATGACGGTCGCGGTTGCGAAGCAACATAGCAGATATGGTTGTATTAGCAACCAGAGACAACGACAAGTATGATGACGGTGCGGCGTGGACGAAATCAGCGACGGCGGCATCTATGGAGGCAAACCAATGTGAAGAACGGAGGAGGCAGAGAAATATTTATTCCATAAAAATTATCTAGGGTTTTGGTGGTTGGGAAAGGGCGACGACGTGGTTATGCGGCGGCGGCCTGGTCGAGCGGAGGTCTGGCGGCGTTTGGCTGGTTGGAGGATAGAAGGGTGAGGTTGTCGGGTTGGTAGGGAAAAGGTCGTTTGGGTTCGTCGGGGTTGATCGGCTACTACTCATAATATTCTCCATTCTATCTTTTCTTCTATTATCTCTAACAATATAATCATAACCTAATGTATCTCTAATATTCTTTTAATGGGATCTTATACACAAAAGGAGGTGTTGAGGGTATCCTAGTCATACAAATTAAATGAAACTTTATTTAAAACAAATTAATTGATTCATGTCCGCCGATTTCAATTTATCAAATTAACTTGACATAACATTATTATATACGATAGAACCATTAAAAAGGTATGGACAAGTCTCAAATATGTCGGAAACACAAGTAAAAATAGGAGTATCATTAACGTAGCATGCCTCGATTGAGAATTGTCATTTGGGAAGCAATAGATATTACAAAAAATGCATTAAATGTGTGCATGAACTCGAAAGATAAGCATCACTCTCCGACAACATACCAATTGCACAACTTGTTTACTACTGTATGTAATTTGTGACTGTTACTGTAAATTAATTATTTTCATGTACGCAACATTTCTATTGGTTATTTGTAGCTAGGCTGTATAATATTCATTGCTTCTTGTTGCTTTCTATCATCTTGCTCTTTATTCTTTAATAAGTAGGGTATGTATGTATATATATGTTCGTTAGTACGAATTCGTTGGTAAATTACTATTTGGAATTGACTAAATTCTAATTTAGATAGGTTCTTAAATTTGTACAATTTTAGTATTTTTTTTGTTTAGCAATTCTAAAACATGAAATAATAATAATTAGTGAGAATATCTTGTAAATATTTCCATATTAAGCTTATTAATATGTGCCCTATGGACACACGTAAGAAAAACTGAATAACGATTTTATTTTGCCGAATTATGGATTTTATGTACCTAAGACTGGTAGAGGGTAGTGAATTAGGTAATAAATTTTAAATTTCAACTTGACTCAATTAATTTGGGTAATCAAATAAGCAATGAAGTAAGTGATAATTAATACCCTTTTAAGTTGATTGTTAAAAGCGTTTTTAAGTAAAACAGTAACGAACAACAATGTTAGCAATTGTTACGACATCAAAGTAAAAAGGGATCAATACGGTTTTGAAGAAACAATTCAACAAACAGTAACTTGTCCACTTTACAAAATCTGATAGGGCAACGATTTAAATCGACATTATAAGTGAATGTTGTTCAGATTGTATAAAGAAGCTAAGAGTTGCATTGCAGTGGAAAATAATGAAATGAAGGAAATTAACACAATGATTTTGAATTTGCTTGACTAAACTCTAAAGACATCTATTTTATAATCTCCATTACTACTAAGAAAATAAAAATTCTCAATAATTTTCTCTCCAAAAGGAATCTGCTAAATAAGGAAACAAGGCTCTATTTTTATTAAATTATTATCTTTTAATTAAGATATAATCTTTAATCATTATAATATTTTTTTAACTAAGTTATAATCTTTTAATTAATATAAACAAAATTGGTATAAATCTAAAATTCATATATGAAAAACCGATAAATGAATATTATTAGCTTCGTATAAAAAAAACTTACCACGTTAATTTGTATAAAAAAAATTATAAACTGATATTATTAATTTTGTGACCAAAAAAAAACTTTAAAATTGTTTGAAAAAATTTATAAATTGAAATCATTAGTTTTGTGGTAAGAAATTTCATTAAAATACACATTTCATGACTTTACTCAATTTTTTTGATTAATTTTCCATTTCAATTTTTTATCCTCATATTAAAATATGAAAAATTAAGAATGTGACAATTTTAAATATATAAATAATACAGTACATTATAAATTAAATGATCTATAAATACCGTGCATTTATGCGCGGGATCCACACTAGTTTGGAATGAAAGAGAGTATTATAGTTATTTTATCGCTTGCTTGTTTTTGTGAACATTTTAGACAAATTTTTATTTAAGACGAACATTATATGTCTTAAGTTTAAGATGAGTTAAATATACATACGTGAAATGAATAGAACAAAAGTAAAATGCAATGAAAAAGGTAAAAACTTTGTCTTATATATCCATATATATTGATATTTAAGCCATTCTAAATAGAAGACAGATAATACCATCTAAAACAATAATAGTTGAACATTTGAAGTATCACAAGGGACTCAAGACCAATTGGGTGGTTTGGTTGGTTGAGTGAACAACTTGACTTCAGTAGTTGCTACTTGGAGGCAGGCCTACAAAGTAGAAACATGTCGACTACAAACATTGCAAATCATCATCCAATCCAATCATTCTTTATTTTTATCCTACTTACTCCGTATTAGATATCTTATTTAGTTGGTCGTGAAGCAAACACATACGCATACATTTTTTTTTTTTGTCGGAGTACATACGCATACTTATTCCACGTGATATTCCCCTTTTCAATTCTTACAAGTTACATCATCAACAAGTCCACGCTACTCTTAACTCGTCTCGTATCACTTCAAATTGTTTTTAAAACGGTATAAGAATCTGTTCACAATTGTAATTTAAGAAATTTTTAGAATGAAAGCCTATTTCCTATTTCTCTTTAGCTTACTAGTTAAATCTCCATATTCGAGTACCATTTATTATTACAAAAAAATAAGTTTTTTTTATTACATAATGTTTTAACGGATTTTTTTTGGAATTAAACCTCTTAAATTTATTTAACATTTCTGATTATCGTCATCATTATCCTAGCAACAACCACATCATTAATAATCAAATATCTTTGATAGTGTGGAAAGCGATTGCCTGCAGGTAATTGATGCTCTTAAGGAGAAGCGTACTGGGAGGAGTTTTTTTGCACAAGTTTTAGAGGATATTTTTCTTATTTGTAATGTCTTTGAGTCGGTTACTTGGTCGTATACAAATCGTGTGAACAATTGTGTTGCTCATGCTTTAGCTCACGCGATACCTAGGCTTTCTAATAGGGTCTTGTGGTCGAATGCGCTTCCGCCTTCGGCGAACTCGGCTGTTTTATTTGATTTATCTTTAATGAAGTAATCCCCTTCGGGGGTTTTCCCCTCAAAAAAAAATATCTTTGATAGTCTCGATTAAATCCAAAAATAAATAAAAAATCAAATATATGGTAAATTATGAAATAAAATTTAAGTGTAAGAGAGTTAATAATAGCTTACGACTTTTCCCTCTACTGCAGATCAAATGTTAAAATCATTGATTTAGGATGAAATATACATGGTTGAAAATAGTAAAAATTACGTTAAGATATGATGCACTTTTATTTGTAGTATGAAAAAAGGGTAAAACATTACTTACAAATTATTCTTTTTATATATTGAAGAGTTAAGAACGATTAACATCTAAGAGGGGGAGGGGGTGAATTAGGTGTACCTTTTAAAAATTTTATCCTTAACTTGGTTAATTAATTAACTTAAGTAAAGAATATTGAAGTACAAGACTTGAGAGACTTAATTCAATGTAAATTCACAAGAAGGTACAACAGTTATATGTCACAGTATAGGTGACTGTGACACAGAACTTGATTAGGTACAAGCGAGAAATAGCAAAGTGGAAACGTAAAAGTAAATGAACAAACAAACAACATTTTAAAAATTGGTTCAGCCTCTGCTCCGAGGCTTACGTCCAACCGTTATTTTATTGCTTGTTTAGAAATTTACTCAAACTTGCTAAACCCCTTACAATGAAAATAACTCGCCAACCTACTCCGGTTGCACTCAAACTTAAAGCTACTCCGCTTCAAGAGTTTATGGGTTCTATCTCAAGGTGTTACAGAATCTTGAATCTTAAGAGTTCACTAAATGAACATGGAGATCACAATGAAGATCTAACACTAGAATCACGGAACAAACTCATTATGTCACAGTACAACGAACTGATACTTGGAGGTTTTACAGCTTTTTTCGAAAACAATTTGAAGACTTTAAAAATCAGAAAAACGTTTTGCAAACACTTGAAGAACAAAGCTTTAAATGCACAAATGATTTGCAAGGTTTTTACAATAAATTCTTTGGAAGTCTTTAGAAATAAATGTGACTAAGACACTCTATTTATAGTGGATTTAGTCTTAGGTAAGTACAACTTAGAAAAATTAAATCCAATATTAAAATGGTAACCTTGAGTGATGGTAAGTGTTAGACTATAGGCTTGGGGCTTAAGAAATCAGAAAACTTAAGCTACTACACTCAAGATATGACCTTTTACCAAAATGGCAAAAAACTTTTCTTACTTTAGAAGTTTGACAAGTCTTCTTTGCCATTTTAGTAAAAGAGGTTTGCACAAAACTAGAGGCTTAGTCAAGTGGTTTTGTGACTCCAAAATTTCAGATTGTTTTCAAGTTTTTGAAAGTTCAAATGTTTAAGGTTTGAAATTTGCAAAGTTTTAACACTTAAAACATTTTGTCGAAAGACCTCCTCCATACGGTAGTACTAGAAACCACAGTACAGCGTATTGTTGCATGGTTTTGCTATAACTTGACTTAAATGAGAATGTTGCACTTGCTCTTACATTTTTCGACTAAGGCTTAGAAAATATCATTGTCTTGACTTTCTTGATTATCTTGATCATCTTGAATCAATGTTGAAAGTCCATTTGATTGCTTCAATCACTAATCATTTCAACTAAGAGCAAACAATCAAATAACAAAGGAACTTGGCATCATCAACACAATGTGTTCTAACAAATTCCCCCTTTGATGATGACAAGTCCAAACATGTGTGATATTCCCCCTTAGTCCATGGTTAGTCGGTCTTTGGTCATTTCAACATAAACATAATTTATAAACATGATCAAGGTAGTCGAAAGGTGCAACATGCTTGACTAATTAGGTAAAACTTCTAATCATGGAAGCTAAGGCATAGTCATGGTGAACGTTGGCCGAAGAGTTAAAAGATCACACATAGTATAGTTGAACTACTTCCCTCTCTTGACATCGTCAAAGGAGGATAAAACATGTTCAAGGATAGCGAGAATAGATCAAAACACACACAAATAAGTCCAAGCATAAAAGAAAAACATCCAAGAGTTGCAAGATAAGTTTATAAAGCAAAGAGCCGAAAAGCTTAAGGAGAAAGAGGGTTAGAAAGGCAACAACAAAGTTACGGGGATGACTTCCTCTTGTCAAGACGTTCAAGGAGATCTTCATTCATGGTACGCAAATCATTCATCTCATCCCGAAGCTTAGCATTCTCTTTAACCAAGCGATTAACCATTCCCAAGAGTTGATCCAACTTACTAAGCACAAGGCCAAGATCAACAGAAGCGTGAACTGTGGCATCACCTCTTCCCAGATTTTTCTTTGTCAATTTCCCATTTTGAATTTCCATATTCATTCGGGAAAGGAGACCCGGAGTCATCTCATCACTTAGCTTCTCAACAGCGGGACTCCCTTTCAACACTAAACCTTCCTTCTCGAAAATTAGAGAAAGCCATATCCTATATGGAACCACGATATTCTTATCATAATTCCCATCTTGAAATTCGACAGCTATCTCATTGATACGGTGGAACATGAGACGAGAAAGATTAATGGGAATATTTTTGACAATATGATGAATGAGGAGCATGTCGAGGAGAGAGCACCTCCCTCGACTGTTATTGCTAGGTACCAGATTCCTAAAGACAAGATTGAAGATAAATCAAATTGGGGCCGGGAGTTCAAGGGCATAGACATTTGTAGGACCATGTTCCTCATGAGGTCTAAGAACTTTCATAACCTCGGTAGATGTGACTTCCTCAACCTCACCCCAGTCACGTTTTGGAAAAGTGGTTAGCCCAACATCATTAATCTCTAAATGGGCCGCAAGTTGCTTAGTTGTGAGGACAAGGGGTTTTTGATTGATGTAGGCCGAGAGGGTACCAGATGCAACATTAACTTTGACAGTAGCATAAAATTGAATAATCTAGGACAAGTAGATATGGCTATACTTGTCCAAAAGATTTATCCAACCCTGAGCTACCATTACCTCTTTGAAGTACTTAAAGGCGGGTGAAGAGTTATACCAGGATATTTTGTATCGTATGCCACTATGAAAGCAACAGTGCAGAATACCGTGACATAGCTTCAATGTTTCTTCGGGAAGGTCAATAGAATTAAGATGATTTAAGACATCATTTTTGAATTGATCGGAATGAGGTGCAACAATCAGATCCATGCATGTATTGAGGGGAATATTCTCCAAAATAATCTCATCTTCATCAATTGTATCCAAACTTGGCAGATCCCGATGATACCGAGGTCGTTTGGATGCCTTGGTTCTTGAACCGGATCCCTTCCTTCGTTGAGTGACTTTAGGTTTAGGTGGGGATGCTTCTAGTGTTACATCGTCATCATCACCAAATATTTCGATCATCTTTCTCTTGGATCGTGTCCGAGAGGACCTTTTTGGGAAAAGTGGATCAAGCCCATCATCAACTTCCTTCCCAACATCACAATCATCAACATTGATCATCTCTTCAACAGGGGATGCCTTTGTTGCATCAGTCTCATCCGGCACATCTTCCTCCATTTTCTCATTCACCAAGTCTTTTAAGATTTCATCAATACCATCATCCTTCTTTTCCTCACTTAATTTTTCTTCACTCTTTTCTTTTTCCTTTTTCTCACTTGTCTCACTCTCTTTTTCTGATTTTTCTTCACTCTCCCTTTTTTTTTTCATTGTTCTCACCAATTTCTCCCTCTTTTTCTGATTTTTCTCCACTCTCTTTTTCTTTCTGTATTTCCTTTTGATTTTCAACCTCAACTTCCCTCATCTGTTTCTCAACTTCATTGAAATCATCACCTTCTTCTTGTTTGTCTTCATCACATTCCCCCTCTTTCTTTTCACTTGAATGACTCCTTTTCTTCTTCTATTTTTCTTTCGATTTCACAATTTCATCCTCCTTTTCGATTGTTTCAACTTTCTCAGATTCCATGGTGGCGGGTTCCTCATCAGTATCAAAGTCAACCTCGACATCCAACTGTAGCGAGATTGGAGGTCTTCTACCTCGTCCTCCTCTGCCTCTACCACCTCCTCTTTTAGCGGTTGTTTTTCTTCGTGTCACAGTAGGTTTAACGGTAGCAGAGGTGGTGTCTTTGGTGGTTTTGGTGGTGATGAGAATAGTTTCTGCAGCGGTTTCGGGAGCCATTTTTTGCTTTGCAATGAACTTTGGATCAAAGGTGTTTCTAAGGTTTACAAGTTCTTTGGACAATCGAGGTTTTGGAGGCATCTTTGAGTATAAAGGGATTGATTTGGACGGTTTTTGAGAATAAAGAAAGTTTTGAAAGGATTTTTATTGTTTAGTGGATAAAAGGGATTAGTTGTGAATTTGCATGAAGGGCAATGATGTGTACGGTGGGATTAAAGAGAGTTGAATGTGGTTTTGTGAGGGGCACGGTTAATAAGGGTAGGTGGAGTGTTTAATTGTGATTGATGGGACATAAAGTGGGAGTGGCTCAATGCACAAAGAAAGAAAAGACTCAAATGCAACTAAAGGATCTTAATTTATGATGCCCGGATCATATTTGCATGCATATGATATTTATTTTGCTAAACAACATATTAATTCCAACCTCTAGTCAATCATTGAAGAAAATAGTTTAGTTTAGCTACATGTCACCTAGTAAACCAATTTCCGACCGAAGTCTTACGAATTGTTCTCTTTCCAACGGTTTTGTGAAAATGTCCGCAATTTGATTTTCCATTTTACAAAAGCTTAGACATATATTACCCTTTTCAACTTGATCACGTAAAAAATGATGTCGTATGTCGATGTGTTTAGTTCGTGAGTGTTGTATAGGATTCTTTGATATATTAATCGCACTAGTATTGTCACAAAATATATGGGTATTCACGAAAATAAGGCCATAATCATGCAATTGTTGACGTACCCAAAGAATTTGTGCACAACATAGAGCGGCACTAACATATTCACTTTCGGCCGTGGACAATGCAACGGTGTTTTGCTTCTTAGAAGCCCACGAAATGAGACACGGACCTAGGAAAGTAGCAATGCCCGAAGTGCTTTTCCTATCCAATGTATCACCGGCATAATCCGCATCTGAAAAACCTACAAGATCAAGTTCGTAGTGAGTTGGGTACCAAAGATATAGCCCTTGTGTTCCAATCAAATACCTAAAAATCCGTTTGACGGCTTTGAAATATGATTCCTTAGGATTTTCTTGGAAACGGGCACAAGCACACACACTAAATTGTATGTCGGGTCGACTAGCGGTTAAGTAGAGTAAGGAACCGATCATACCTCGATATACCTTTTCACTAATGCTCCTACCATTTTCGTCCTTATCAAGCTTGATTTTAGGCACCATTGGTGTAGGCATAGGATTAGAATCAGTCAACCCAAACTTACTTAACATTTCTTTTAAGTACTTTTGTTGATGAATCATTGTTCCGTTCTCATTTTGTTTGATTTGAAGACCAAGAAAAAATCCAAGTTCTCCCATCATACTCATTTCAAATTCGGAAGTCATTAAATCAGAAAAGTACTTATAAAGAACATTGTTAGTTGCTCCAAAAATAATGTCATCGACATATACTTGCACAAGCAACAGTTCATCTCCTTGTGGCTTGATAAACAACGTTTTATCCACGGACCCACGTAAGAAACCATTTTCCAATACAAATTTCGAAAGCCTATCATACCAGGCCCTAGGAGTCTGTTTTAAACCATAAAGTGCTTTATCAAGTTTAAAAACATGATTGGGAAATTCGTTGTTTACAAAGCCCGGAGGTTGTTCAACAAACACTTCTTCATCAAGGTATCCATTTAAAAATGCGGTTTTGACATCCATTTGAAAAAGTTTTATACCTAGAAAGGACGCAAAAGCTACAAGCATTCGTATGGCTTCAAGCCTAGCTACCGGTGCAAAGGTTTCATCATAATCAATTCCTTCTTGTTGGTTAAAGCCTTGCACCACTAGTCTAGCTTTATTCCTTACGATTTCTCCAACATCATCTAGCTTGTTGCGAAAGACCCACCGTGTACCAATTACAGTACGTTGGGAGGGCCTAGGGACAAGATGCCATACCTTGTTCCTTTCGAATTGCTCCAATTCCTCTTGCATTGCTATCATCCAGCATTGATCAGTCAAGGCTACTGTGACATGGATTGGTTCAATTTGTGAGATGAAAGCATTGTGTGCACAGAAATTTTGAAGTGATGATCTGGTTTTTACTCCAGAGGTTAGGTCACTGGTTAGATTTGATAAAGGATGTGAGCTTTGGTGTTTCCATTTTTTGGGAATAAGTGGGTTAGAGGATTCGGGTTGTTCGTCTCCAACAGTAGAGGGGACTGTTGCATGAGGATTGTTTGAAGGAGGTGATTGTGGTTCGTTTATGATTAGATTGGGCTGTTCTTCACCATCCTTGTTCCCCCTGGATGAGGTAGCATCATCTTGTGTAGGAGGACGATTAGTTCCCCCTGAATTTTGGACATCCTCCTCATGCAACAGTGGCTCCAATCAAGGTTGCTCACCTCTTCCACCACTTGATCCATATCATGTCGTGTCATACCAATCTCAAAATCATCATCATATTCATCATCCTCATCATCAACCTGTGTGTTTGACACAAAAAGACTAGATTCGTCAAATATTACATGAACGCTTTCTTCCATTTTCATAGTCCTTTTGTTATAAACCTTATAGGCTTTACTATGATCGGAATAACCAACAAAAACTCCTTCATCACTACGAGCATCAAATTTGCCAAGGTTGTCTTTTCCATTATTGTGCACAAAGCATTTACTACCAAAGCATTTTAAATGTGAAAGATTAGGTTTTCTTCCTCGTGGTAGTTCATAGGGAGTTTTCTCAATGATTTTTCTAATCATGACACGGTTGTAAATATAACAAGATGTGTTTACGGCTTCGGCCCAAAAATTCTTAGGAACTTTAGAGCTAATGAGCATGGTCCTAGCCATATTTTCAAGATTTCGATTCATTCGTTCCACAACCCCATTTTGTTGTGGGGTTCTTGCGGCCTAAAAGTTATGACTAACACCATTCTCATTACAATAAGACTCAAATGACAAGTTCTCAAACTCGGTTCCATGGTCGGATCTCAATGAGACAAGTTTATAACCAAATTTGTTTTGAACCTTTTTTACCAAAATTAAGAACTCATCAAATGTTTGATCCTTAGAACTTAAGAAGAGAAGCCAAACAAATATTGTGAAGTCATCTACAATGACACAAATATAACGACTTCCACCTCTACTCACAACTCGCATGGGACCACATAAATCAATATGAATGAGTTCAAGAGGTAAGGAAGTGCTAACAACCTTTTTGGATTTAAAAGAGCATTTAACTTTTTTTTCTTTAACACAATCATCACAAAGTGATTTAAATTCAAACTTAATGTTAGGAATGCCGTCAACTAGATCAAGTCTCTTGAGGGTGTTAAGTGTCTTAGCATTTACATGACCAAGTCGTTTGTGCCAAAGCCAAGGGTCGTTCTTTTGAACACTCATACATGATAGTGATTGACCCGACAATGAATATAAGTTAATCATATAGACATCTTTGACACGTTTACCTTTAAGTATGAGTTCTCTAGTTTTTTCATTGATGATTCTACATTCACTAGCAAGAAATTCAACAATATTACCTCGATCACATAGTTGTGAAATGCTCAAGAGATTGTGTTTCAAACCTTTGACAAGCAACACTTTGTCCACGCATAATGACTTTGACTTACCAAATTTTCCAATACCAATGATTTCACCTTTCTTGTTGTCGCCAAAAGTCACCATGCCACCATCGTAGGCTTCTAGCGAGAGGAATTGGTTTTCATCTCCCGTCATGTGACGAGAGCATCTACTGTCTAAGTACCAATTGCTGCTGCCCCTCACTAATGCCTATAAGAAATCAAACATTTAGTTTAGGAACCCAAACAAGTTTGGGCTCCTTCTTGACAACGACCTTTTTGACTTCCTCTTTCTTGATCCACACTTGTTTAGCATTTTTAGTGTTTCTTTCTAAGTCACGGACTCTTTTTTCACAACCATTAAACTCATGACCTGTTTTGCCACAATAGTTACAAATGATGTACTCAGGAAGACCAGCATACTTTCTTCTTCGAAAGCCAGTTTGACTTGGATCCTGGTTTCGAGTGCAACAGTGTGTGTTACTGTTGCATTTCAAACCAAGTCCAGCTTTCTTTGCAAATTTTTCATTTTCTTGTGATTGTTTCAAGAGAAACTCCAAAACATTCTGACTTCCTTCCCATTTTAAGTAGAACATCTTAGCCTCATCTAGCTCTTTAGTCAATGTTTCGATTTTAGCAAGATGATTAAGATTCAATTTACCTAAATTGTCGAAAGCTTGTTTTGCAAGTCTTGCTTCATCACTAAGTAACATCCCAATTTGTTCCAATTGTTTATTATCCCTTTGACACAATTTGAGGTCAGCTAGAAGAGTGTCACGTTCCTTAGTCAAAGAAGACACTAATTCCGTGAGAGTATCTATTTCTTTTCTGGACTCGGATGCCACAAGAGAGACCTCTGTGGCATGAGTCCTGCTCACCCTTTTAACGTCTCAATTTGAGCAAGAAGGTAATCATTTGATTTTTGAGCTCGTTCTAAGGCACTTTTGACATGACTAGACTCATCATTTAACATTTCAGCAATCTTAACAAGATCATCCTTTTCGTTGTTACAAGTAGCTAAGTCAATCAAAAGTTGGTCACGTTCTTGAGTTAGTGACGACACATTTCCTTTGTTAGAACTGGATGCAACAGTGCAGGGATCTGTTGCACCGGTTTCATCGACTTTGTTGGCTAAAACCAAATTTTGTTTTCGAAGCTTTTTGATTTCTTTCTCAAGACTCAACATGGAACTAGGTTGATCATTCTCATTTAGACTTTCTTTTAGGACGACATTTTCCTTAGTTAGGTCCTCAATTTCGATTTGCATAGCTTCCAACTTATTAGTTTGGACACGACATTTATCAATAAATTGATCAAGGAGGAGACAAATTTTGTCTTTAGAGAAGGATCGAACCTTTTTCTTGAGCTTAATTATCTCATGGTCCAGAATAAGAGTCTGAGTCTCTTTGAATGAGCCATAAGACATTTGATGTCTTCTTTCTTTGAATATTTGGAACCACCTTTTGAAGAGCTAGAAGAGATGCATAATTTGGCGTCTAATTCATCCTCAAGGACATCGTCCTCTTCAGAATCAGACATTCCCCAAATAGTAGTCATTACCTTGTTTTTGTAATCACGTTTTGCAAAGTCACGTTTTTCCTTAGATTTGATATCGTTCCACTTTGGGAATTCTTTGATTTGGTGACCTTTGTCACCACATTTAAAGCAACCAACAGTGGAGTTAGATCTTCTCTTAGGAAAACGGCGTTTACTAGAGTTGTTGCTATACCTTTGAGAGTTTCGACCATTTATCATGCCAACAATGTTTTTAGTGAACATTGCAAACTCATCGTCTTCATCCTCCTCATCACTTGAGAGAGCATTAAGAGCGAGTCCTTTCCCTTTAGAGCTTTCACTAGAACGCTTCATGAGAGTTAACTCATGAGCCATAAGTGAGCCCATAAATTCATCAAGGGTGAGCAAAGAAAGGTCCTTAGCTTCCTCAATAGCCGTAACCTTCGGTTGCCACTTTTCAGTTAGGCTACGAAGGATTTTACGGACTAAATCCTCGAATTAAAAACTCCTACCTAAACTCTTAAGGTCATTGACAATACTAGAAAAACGTGAAGACAAACTATTAATTGACTAATCTCGTTCCATATTGAACATCTCATATTGTTGCATGAGAAGATCAATACGGTATTTCTTGACTTGTGACGTTCCCTCATAAGCAAGGCTTAGGGTGTCTCAAATTTCTTTGGCCGAAGCACATCCAGATATACGATTAATCTCGTGGTCACCGATCCCATATTGAAGAATGGACTGTTGGGGTTGGTGTCCTTAACAGTTAGTGCAAGGACTTATAAACCTCTAAAAGGATCAAAGGGCATACTTTGGTATTATTATCAGTTGATCCACGTTTATCAATAACGGTTGGCTTGCTAGATAAGTTTGACGTTATTGTCATACAGATGGCGGTGATCAACTGGTCCCTAAAAGTCACACCTATAGGATACGTTTGAGAGACGTGATAAGATGAAAATACTTGTCATGTAGATGCCAAAATTGACTAACCAATTAGTCCGAGTTATTTGACTAGTAATTAGTCAAATATGTGATGTTGAGATATTATATTTAATACGGATTAAATATCATGGGCTAAGGCGAATTAACCAGTTAATTCGTAAAATTAAATATAAACGATTTATATTTAATTAAATGTATATTGAATATAACTATACAATACTGTTTTTGTCGGACACGAATTAATAATTCAGCTAACCCGTATTATTAGCTGATGCCTTAATTTCCGATAACCGATAACAGTTTATAATCAAACCGCGTCATATACATTTGGAATTTAATGAACCGGACCACGAGTTAAAACCAAGAGGAAGTGGAAGCCCACTTCCCTTGTGTGGGTCTCGGTTTTGCCGAGTGAGAGGGATCAAAAGGGAGAGCTTCTCCTCCCTTCTGACCTAATCATCATTTGGAAAAAAATTAGGGTTTTGAAGAGCATTCTCCTCTGAAAAACCTGAGATCTCTCATCTCGAAAAAAAACACACATCAGTTCTCCCAATATTGCAAGGCAATCGGAGAACACCATCTAGCACAAGGGCATATCTCGGACAAGGTCTTGGGTGCAACAATTAGGAGGGAATCTGGTTTGATTTCTGTTCTTTACGCCGTGCATCAAAGGACCCGAGGTTGATTTCTATACATTAATCATTTCATTATGTTTTTCGTTTTATGACTATAAATTGCATGTTTAAATTTACGTTATAGTCCTGCAATTAAAGGGTAGTATACGGATATTAACCCACAAGTGGTATCAGAGCGAGGCCACGTGAAATTTTCCATGTGTTTTTCATAAAACTATCTTGAAACGATTTTTGTTTTGTCTAAAAATCCGTGCGGCAAATAATTCTCACGGCAAAATTTTTTCTCATTATTGCTGCGCGTTTTTGGTTGCATTGGGAACCGTGTCCTGTTTACACGGTTGCTCTTGTTGTTGTTTTGTCTCGAAAACCGTACCGTGACATGTTTTACACGGGTTATTTTCGTTTTGATATTATGCATATTGTTATTTTACACGATCATTATAACAATATGTTAATGTCTAGCATTTTGTAGTTTTGTTTTCAATCAGTTTTGATCAAAATAGCGTTTGTTTTGTTTCACCAAAACTGTTTCACGAGGGTTTTAAGTTTCCAGAGACTTTTGCACTCGATCGACCAAGGTTTTAATCGATCGAGTGGTTTTTCTGTTCAGATTTTACTCGATCGAGTCCTTGTTGTACTCGATCGACCCTTTAAAACCCCACTTGCTGATCGGAGGAGTCCTCGTACTCGATCGAGCAGTATTGCTGATATAAGTCCTCGATCGACCACCAGTGTTGTCGATCGAGCACCTCCTGATTAGCACACCCCTCGATCGACTTGCAATTCAGTCGATCGAGCCCTTTTGTCCCTCGATCGAGCACTTATGTCCCTGGATCGAAGGATTTCGTTTTTGACAGCTTTGAAAATTTGTTTCTTTTGATTTAAATTTTCTTTTGGCTTCAATATGTACTTTATACGGATATAGTACACTCGCTATGATTGTGAAACGGTTCACACACGTACCATTAAGTTATTTTAAAGCGTATTTAAAGTAACGGATTGTAATGGATTAAAATTAAATGATAGAAGCGGTTTTATCACATGAATTTTAATCATTAAAAGGTGGTTTGGATAAATTTAACATAATTACGGAATTATGTCACGAATGAATTTGTTTTTAGTTGATGCATTTTTATTTATCGTTAATTTTTGAATGCCGTGAATGCCCTTTTATTACGTATTTAATTTTACAAACGGTTGTAACTTAGTGTGGCCTTAGTAGAACGTGTTACCGTAATGATGGAACACGGTCTTGGTTGTATTTTGAGATCTTGTATCTCCGTTTTGGATTTTTCACTTGTAATTACAGTTTTAATTAGAATGTAAATAGGTTTATATTTTGTAATTTTAATTGTAATTTTTGAGAAGACCAAAAATGGAGACCGGATGCTCACTCCCGCTACTTGGATCAAGATGGAACATCAAGACAAGCTTTTCGGGTCCATCGGTGGATTCCAAAGTTGTATTATGTTCTTATACTAGGATAGGCCACACTAGGAAATTTTTTATTTACGTATTGCATTCCTTTATTTATTTTTCGCAACGATTATATGCATCATTTTCCGCCTAAAAACCAAACCACCTATTTATTGCATGAAAACTGACACATATAGAGGTCTCGAGTTAGTTTTCATTGACATTCTCATGTCACACGTTTTAAAGCCATCATCCAAATAAATTCATTCACGACAGACGCTAGTTATTCGTTCACTTAAAATGAATTATAATTTTGTTGATGGGATCTTCCTCGTATAAACTAAAATTGAGAACGGTCTTTATAGGTCAAACTCCAATGAGTCCCTTCTTCGTCGGTAGGCATAATATGACCCCTTCTACGTCGGGTAAGTTGGAACCGATTGACCTGTTTTATCTCAACACTGTGGTCACTCGTACGATCCTGTGACTATGGTGGACTATAGATAGGATTTACGGAAATCTATCGACCAAGAGTTCTTCCGGAAGAATTAGCTAAACAGTTGGCTTATCAATTTACAGAAATTGAGTCTTGGGATCACTTGTATCTTTCTTGAGGGAGATCAATTATGCAAGTGCGAGAGTCTACATGTTTAAAATGAATTTTAAAATAGACTTAAATCACCTCGATGAGTTGCTTATTTCGTTTTTGTTTTTCTTTCTTTTTCAGTGTAGATCACGTATCTTAAACTGCTAAACAACAAATGGCTGGTTCTACTGAAAACCCAATGCCAAGTGCCACATTGGACCGTGAGTCCTGGCTTCGGATCTTCATGAATCGGATGAATCGGTCTACTCGATCAAGAATGATGGATCCAACTTCGCGGACCGGGAAGCGGCATTACGGAATGCTGCTTTGCTGGCGACGGAAGCTCAAATATCTCTTGGAGCCCATCCCGGCAAACCCAGGTCCCACGGCTAGAGCTGCTGAAGTCACCAAGTTTAATGATTTCTGTATGGAAGCGGGTGCGATTAAAAACGTACTCATTTTTGCAATGGAACCCAATTTGCAGAAACGCTTCATAGCCCATGGTGCAAACAAGATTTTCACCACGCTCACTAAGGAATTCTCGAAAGCACCGAGAATCGTGACCTATGAGCATACCACTCGCTTCTTTGATGCGAGACTCGAAGGGCCAACCGGTTAGCCCACACATTCTCAAAGATGATTGAGAATGTCGAGAAGCTGGAAACCTTTAATTGTAACATCAGCGAGAACATTGTTATCGACCGCATTCTTCACTCACTCCACGATGGTTATTCGCAATTTAGAGCGAATTACTATATGAATGATTTGAAGAAAACTCCCCATGAACCGCACTCCCTCCTCGTACAGACCGAGAAGGACATGAAGTTCAGTGGGAGCATGAAACAGGATGTTCTCGTTGTGTCAAATAAAGGAAAGGGTAAGGGCAAAGCTCGTGCAAACCTAGCGAGAGGTAAGGCGAAGTTCAAGAAGTCGGGTTCGGGTAAGAGTGGGCCTGGTGAGTCGAGCACCTCATCGGGCACGACAAAGAGCAAGAATGAAAACATGGAATGCCATCACCGCCACAAGATCGGGCATTGGAGACGCACATGTCCTGTTTATCATGAGGACTTAAAGGCAGGTCGTGTTAAACCTGTTGGTATGTCTTCCTCTTCTTCTGCTTTTATTCATATGATTGAGATTAACCACGCAAGTTACGGAACTTGGGTACTTGATACTGGTTGTGGTTCTCATCTGTGTAATCATGTGCAGGGGCTCCGAAACATCGAACCCCTCGTAAAGGGTGAGGTGGACCTGCGTGTTGGGAATGGAGCAAGAGTAGCTGCCATCTCCAAGGGGACATATGTGATCCAGCTTCCTAGCGGACTTGAGTTGTCTTTATATGACTGCTATTATGTTCCTAGTCTTTCAAAAAACATTATTTCAGTTTCTGCACTTGATAAACTTGGTTTTTCATTTGTAATAGAAAATAATTCTTGCATTTTCTCATTACACGATATGATTTACGGCCAAGGAGTCTCCATGAACGGAATTTATGTTTTAGATCAGACCAATGAAATATTACACGTAATGAATAAAAAGTTAAAGGTTGGTGACAAAGATCAAACGTATCTATGGCAATCGCCGTATGTATGGGACACATTAATGAGAAACGCGTTAAACACTCATCAAACATGGAGCTATCTCGGCCTTTGATTTTCAATCATTTGGCACGTGTGAATCATGTCTCATCGGTAAGATGACTCGTATTTCCTTCAAAGGTGTTGGAATGCGCGCTGCTGACCTATTAGGACTCATACACACGGATGTATGTGGCCCTATGTCAATCACCGCACGAGAAGGCTATAGGTATTTCATCACTTTCACGGACGATTTGAGTAGATATGGCTATGTCTACTTAATGAAGCACAAAAGTGAATCCTTTGAGAAATTCAAGGAATACCAAAATAGGGTACAGAACCTATTAGGTAGAAAGATTAAAACACTACGTTCGGATCGTGGTGGCGAGTATCTTTCTCACGAGTTTGATCAACACCTCAAAGACTGTGGGATTGCCTTACGCTTAACTCCACCGAACACCTCAATTGAATGGTGTGTCCGAACGGAGAAATCGAACACTACTTGATATGGTTCGATCCATGATGAGTCACACGGTTTTACCTGATTCATTATGGGGTTATGCTCTTATGTCAGCCGCTCTAATACTTAACCGAAGTCCGTCTAAAGTCATGTGACAAGACTCCATATGAACTATGGAAGGGAACGGTCCCTAACTTGTCCTTTATACGGGTTTGGGGCTGCGAGGCTTATGTCAAGTGGAGACACGAGGATAAGCTCGGCCCGCGATCGGTCAAGACATACTTTATAGGTTATCCTAAAGGAACACTTGGTCATTACTTCTATTCGCCAACCGAACAACGCGTTTTTGTTGCGGCTAGTGCGACATTCTTAGAGAAGGAATTTCTCGAGAATGCAAAGAGTGATAGAACCTTCGACCTGTCGGAGATTCCAAAACCAAACACCGAGCAACCATTGGAGGAACCTGTTCCTTCAATCCCGGCTGCGGTGAATATTCCCGAGGAACCTAGGAGGTCGGGAAGAGTCTCTATTCCTCCACACAGATACATTGGTATGGTCGAGGAACATGACATAGATGACGTTCTACTCTTAACGAGTAGTGAACCCGCAACCTATAAAGGTGCCATGACTAGTTTCGACTCAAAGCTATGGCTTGAGGCCATGCAATCCGAGATGGACTCCATGTATGAGAACAACGTGTGGGATCTTGTTGACTTACCCGCTAAGGTTCGTCCCCTTCAATGCAAATGGCTTTACAAGATAAAGCATTCTGTGGAAGGTCAACAAGATATCTACAAAGCACGACTAGTTGCTAAAGGTTTCACCCAAGTGCCAGGTTTGCACTACGATGAGATTTTTGCACCCGTAGTCATGCTGCGTTCCATTCGGATTATCTTAGCGATTGCCGCTTTTCATGACTATGAAATTTGGCAAATGGACGTGAAAACCGCCTTCTTAAACGGCTTTTTGGAGGAAGAGTTGTACATGGTACAACCCGAAGGTTTCATTGATCCAAAGACATCCTAAGAAAGTGTGCAAGCTTAAGCGTTCCATTTATGGACTTAAGCAAGCATCAAAGAGTTGGAATCATCGCTTCGACCAAGTGATAAAAGACAATGGATTTACTCGATCGGTCGAGGAACCATGTCTATATATCAAGTCGAGTGGGAGCAAGATTGTCTTCCTAATATTGTATGTTGACGACATACTCCCGATTGGGAATGACATACCTCTCTTAACTTCGGTGAAAGTATGGTTGAAAAACCATTTCCAGATGAAAGATCCGGGAGAGGCACAAAGAATTCTAGGCATCCGTATCTATCGAGATAGATCACGACGGATGTTATCTCTCGATCAGAGTCTTACATAGACAAAGTCCTAGAGAGATTCAGTATGACTAACTCCAAGAAGGGGTTCCTTCCTATGGCTCCGGGGTGCATTTGAGCCGTCTCGGCACCGAGACACCGGAAGAGAAAGAGCGCATGACACGGATTCCTTATGCTTCGGCTATAGGATCAATCATGTATGCCATGATATGCACACGTCCGGACGTGGCATATGCATTGAGTATGACAAGTCGATTCCAACAAATCCGGTGAACCACATTGGGTGGCTGTCAAGAACATTCTTAAGTACCTACGGAGGACTAAAGATTGGGCATTGACTTATGGAGGCTCTCAAACGCTATGCGCAACCTGTTCTGTGAGATGCTAGCTTCCAAACGGATCGAGATGACTCGAAATCTCGATCAGGATTCGTTTTTACTCTTAATGGCGCTGCAGTCACCGGAAGAGTTCGAAACAAACTGTTACTACAAGATTCTACGACCGAGTCCGAGTACTATGCCGCGTCTGAAGCTACAAAGGAAGCGATATGGATGCGTCAATTCTTACATGGGCTATCTGTAGTGCCTAGTTCGAATGACCCGATCACCATCTATTGCGACAATAGTGGTGCCATCTTCCAAGCTAAGGAGCCAAAGTCTAGCAACAAGTCTAGACATGTACAACGGAAAGCTCATCTAATCCGAGATTACGTGGAGCAAAAGGAATTAGTGATAGAAAAGATTGCTACTGATGATAACATAGCAGATCCTCTCACTAAACCATTACGACAAGATAAGCATGAAGGGCATGTTAATTCCATGGGAATTAAACGTGTTCCTAAGTTGTAGTACTCTTTTATGGATTAGATTCATTCGCTTTTGTACTCTATACGACATCATCGTTTTGATATTTTATATATATATATTTTGTTTTTCATGTGGAATTGTACGACAATTTTTGAACACCACAAAGTGAACTGAACGAACATTATATTTTCCAGTCCTTAATTGCCCACATGAGCTGATAACTCTGGCAATTATTTTGTGACGTTGGTTGATGGTGGGTTCAACGAGCCATAAGTCAACCGGTTGACTGACCAATCACAAAGGCGATTTATACGGATATTTCGTAGGACACTATTGTGACATCGACGTGGAGTCCTAAATGTTTTATAACATTCGTTGCCCGGTCGTGGATAGGACTTCCATGGTGATCCTAAGAGTCGATTCTTTTGACTATCGACTGTCTCTTGAGACTAAGGCAGATTTTGGGTGACTTTGGTTTCTTTCTCACGGTCATCCGTAACAGGGGGCCAAGTAGATTTTTTCTGGGTCATTTCATGCTGTGCTTAGATCGGAAGGAGTTCGAGTTGAAGGAAATATTCAGCCTCTATCGGTACTCGATATTTCTCGGGGCCACTCGAGGAGTCAGAATCGAAATGCATGGCCATGCTCGGATACGGATTCGTTTTATCGGTTAAGTTACTCTCTAGTCGGGGAAACCACTCTAGATACGGATCGATTGTAAAATACGACCTTTGCGGATCCGGATCTGCAAATTGTTTTACATTGAGTGGGAGAGATTTTAAATGAATATGAGAATCGGTTATCGCACATACACTTGTACGGACAAGTGGGAGTTTGTTGGAGCTTGTGTCCTCCGGTTAGTGCGGATAACGTCATTGCACATACACTTGTACGGACAAGTGGGAGCTTGTTGGGGTTGGTGTCCTTAACCGTTAGTGCAAGGACTTATAAACCTCTAAAAGGATCAAAGGGCATACTTTGGTATTATTATCAGTTGATCCACGTTTATCAATAACGGTTGGCTTTCTAGATAAGTTTGACGTTATTGTCATACAGATGGCGGTGATCAACTGGTCCCTAAAAGTCACACCTATAGGATACGTTTGAGAGACGTGACAATGATGAAAATACTTCATGTAGATGCCAAGATTGACTAACCAGTTAGTCCGAGTTATTTGACTAGTAATTAGTCAAATATGTGATGTTGAGATATTATATTTAATACGGATTAAATATCATGGGCTAAGGCGAATTAACCAGTTAATTCGTAAAATTAAATATAAACGATTTATATTTAATTAAATGTATATTGAATATAACTATACAATACTCGTTTTTGTCGGACACGAATTAATAATTCACTAACCCGTATTATTAGGCGATGCCTTAATTTCCGATAACCGATAATTTATAATCAAACCGCGTCATATACATTTGGAATTTAATGAACCGGACCACGAGTTAAAACCAAGAGGAAGTGGAAGCCCACTTCCCTTGTGTGGGTCTCGGTTTTTCCGAGTGAGAGGGATCAAAAGGGAGAGCTTCTCCTCCCTTCTGACCTAATCATCATTTGGAAAAAAATTAGGGTTTTGAAGAGCATTCTCCTCTGAAAAACCTGAGATCTCTCATCTCGAAAAAAAACACACATCAGTTCTCCCAATATTGCAAGGCAATCGGAGAACACCATCTAGCACAAGGGCATATCTCGGACAAGGTCTTGGGTGCAACAATTAGGAGGGAATCTGGTTTGATTTCTGTTCTTTACGCCGTGCATCAAAGGACCCGAGGTTGATTTCTATACATTAATCATTTCATTATGTTTTTCGTTTTATGACTATAAATTGCATGTTTAAATTTACGTCATAGTCCTGCAATTAAAGGGTAGTATACGGATATTAACCCACATGGACATGGCCTTAGAGTTTTTCTCGATTTTCTTATAATCGGCCTCAACATACTTATCCTCACTTTTCAAGGAACTAGTGCCATTAGCATTAGTCACTTCGATTTTGAGGGGACCCTTTTAAATGATTAACCAACATTCATAGTCCGCACTTTTGACATAGTGCTCCATACGATGTTTCCACCAGGCATAATTTTCTCCCTTGAAAATGGGATACTTAGTGTATTTTGAATCGTCCATAACTATAGGATCAACTCTTTGGATTTAACCAATATCAAGAGCACGAGGCTCTGATACCAATTGAAGAGTTAAGAACGATTAACACCTAAGAGGGGGACGGAGTGAATTAGGTGTACCTTTTAAAAATTTTATCCTTAACTTGGTTAATTAATTAACTTAAGTAAAGAATATTGAAGTACAAGACTTGAGAGACTTAATTCAATGTAAGTTCACAAGAAGGTACAGCAGTTCTATGTCACAGTATAGGTGACTGTGACATAGAACTTGATTAGGTACAAGCGAGAAATAGCAAAGTGGAAGAACGTAAAAGTAAATGAACAGACAAACGACATTTTAAAAATTGGTTCAGCCTCTACTCCGAGGCCTACGTCCAACCGTTATTTTATTGCTTGTTTAGAAATTTACTCAAACTTGCTAAACCCCTTACAATGAAAATAACTCGCCAACCTACTCCGGTTGCACTCAAACTTAAAGCTACTCCGCTTCAAGAGTTTATGGATTCTATCTCAAGGTGTTACAGAATCTTGAATCTGAAGAGTTCACTAAATGAACATGGAGATCACAATGAAGATCTAACACGAGAACCATGGAACAAACTCATTATGTCACAGTACAGCGAACTGATACTTGGAGGTTTTACAGATTTTTTCGAAAACAATTTGAAGACTTTAAAAATCAGAAAAACGTTTTGCAAACACTTGAAGAACAAAGCTTTAAATGCACAAATGATTTGCAAGGTTTTTACAATAAATGCTTTGGAAGTCTTTAGAAATAAATGTGACTAAGACACTCTATTTATAGTGGATTTAGTCTTAGGTAAGTACAACTTAGAAAAATTAAATCCAATATTAAAATGGTAGCCTTGAGTGATGGTAAGTGTTAGATTATAGGCTTGGGGCTTAAGAAATCAGAAAACTTAAGCTACTACACTCAACATGTGACCTTTTAGCAAAATGGCAAAAAACTTTTCTTACTTTAGAAGTTTGACAAGTCTTCTTTGCCATTTTAGTAAAAGAGGTTTGCACAAAACTGGAGGCTTAGTCAAGTGGTTTTGTGACTCCAAAATTTTAGATTGTTTTCAAGCTTTTGAAAGTTCAAATGTTTAAGGTTTGAAATTTGCAAAGTTTTAACACTTAAAACATTTTGTCGAAAGACCTCCTCCATACGGTAGTACCAGAAACCACAGTACAGCGTATTGTTGCATGGTTTTGCCATAACTTGACTTAAATGAGAATGTTGCACTTGCTCTTACATTTTTCGACTAAGGCTTAGAAAATATCATTGTCTTGACTTTCTTGATTTTCTTGATCATCTTGAATCAATGTTGAAAGTCCATTTGATTGCTTCAATCACTAATCATTTCAACTAAGAGCAAACAATCAAATAACAAAGGGACTTAGCATCATCAACACAACGTGTTCTAACATATATCAAATCATCAATACATGTACTATAAAATCTACTCCCTCCAATTCGTTATAATGTTCTCCTTTGTCTTTGGCACGATACTTAAGGAATGAGTTAAGGATACAACAAGGACTTAATCTTTCAAACGTTTTTGCGTTAAGGACCTAAGGTTTGATAGTTTAGCGATAAGGACTTCTCTTGCCATTCCGTTACGTAAACCGTTATTGTCACATTGTTTTTTCATACCTTTGTATATGGCCCACCTTTTACCTGATCTGCCCATCAATTTTCATCAAACCCCTCTGCTAATCACCATTAAGACATTAATCAACAACAATACTAATATTATACTCCCTCAAAAAAAATACTAATAATATACGTTTTAAAGTTTAGATGTTTCCTAACAAAATTTATGTGAAAACTATATTAGTTTGTTATTTAAAATATTTTTCACTTCGGTTTCTTATTATGGGTCAAAATACAGTTGTTTGTAGTGCTCAAAATGTTGAACAACAATACGATACAATTTATTATACGGGGTACACGAAAAAATCATGTATACAAAAATCGGGTATATAGTTAAACTGGGCCGGTTTGGTATATCGATAAATTTGTAATTTTAAAAACCGTATATCCGATAATGTTTTTAAATCTGTATCGGGTATACGATTTTGCTCCCCTCTAGTTACTACTTACTCCTACCTTGGTGGATAACTAGGATAAGAGTAGACTTGGCAAATGGGCCAAACGGGTCGGGTTCGGGTCATTTCGGGTTCGTGTCATTTTCGGGTTAACTAATACCAAGTTATTTGTTTCGATCCGCGACCCGTTTGACCCGAACCCGAAATGACCCTCTATTTTAGGGTCGAGACCCGACCCGTTAGGTCAAAGGTAAATCATGAATTTTATTAAAATATTAATATTTATGTATTATATTTGAAAAAATAGTTAAAAAATTATTTTTTTATTAATTAAAATTACAAACTTAACTAAAAAGTCAATTTTATATAACTTTTATAATATTTAATTTTATAATATTTAATAATAAAATAATTATTAAAAAAAATATTTTAATAATTATGTCAATATAATTAATGTAAAAGTTGAATATGATTAAAATATTGATTTTAAATATGTTTTACTTTTTTAAAAAAATATTTTTTAAATTAAAAAAATCGTTTAAAAAAAACGTTAAAAATTATTTCTTTACCTGTATTCTGATCCTAACCCGACCCGTGACCCGTATGACCCAACCCGTATCCTGGCCGACCCATTTGACAGGTCTAGGTTATTCGGAAGATGATGGATATTTGCCTAATATGCATTGCTTTAACGCTTTTTGTTTAATCCGTACACGGGTGGGTGTTTTGAGGGAGAAAGATACGGAGTACATTTGTAAACTCAACAAGCAAAGTATAGAACGGCAATTTTAACGGAAGTCTAACCTAGGTCCTTAACGCTAAACATTTAGAGTTCAAGTCCTTATTTCTAAAAAATATGAAAGTTTAGGTCCTAGTTGTGTGCTTAACTCCTTAAGGAATACTATTAAAAATGAATAAAAGACATTGGTGGGGTTGGTGTTAAGAGAGAGATGAATTATTAGGAGTTAAATAAGGAGTTGTGGGGCCAAAACATTAAGAAAAATAATAAAATAGGAGTAAAAGAGTTGTGTGGGGTTTGGTGATAAGAGAGAGATGAATAAAATAAGATTAAAAGTTACCAAAAAAAGAAAGGGGAACATTACTTGAATAATCCGTTTCGGGAAAGAGAGAACATTATTGCGAATAAGAGGGAGTATAATATTAGTGGGGACCCAATTTCATGAGTCCATTTTTGAAATAATGGTCAAAAATAAAATATTTGTCGTTTTGGGTCGGTTTTGAAAATATTTGTCAAAATGGTGTCCACGTAGGCTCGGGATTTCTAGACCTGAAACACGCCACTACTAATGGCGTGTTTTGTGAAGGAAACACGCCATTAGCAGTGGCGTGTCTTTACAACAATATTTTTCCTCAACTAACTGAACTTAAAGAAAAAAAAAAAAATTTACATAAGACACACCATAGGGGGTGGCGTGTTTCCCCACTGAAACCCGCCATTCCCAATGGCGTGTTTGTTTTAGTCCATTTTTTAATGAAGTTTCTTTCCCTACTCATTATAAACACGCCATTGGTAGTGGCGTGTTTTAGGTCCAGAAATCCCGAGCCTACGTGGACACCATTTTGACAAATATTTTCAAAACCGATCCAAAACGACAAATATTTTATTTTTGACCATTATTTCAAAAATGGATTCCAATTTCATTATATCTCCATCTTAACCATTACGCTAATACAATAATCAATACCTATTGGTTAAAGCATTTTGTTATTAATCAACCCATTATTTACATTTTACAAAGGGTTATGCTCTTTCATAAACATGATTTATTCATGCAAATGATTGACCATTTTACCTCTCCCATTTCAATCCCATATTTTCCTAATTTCCTATTTCCTTTCCTTTGAATTTCACTCATCAACCACAATCCCTGCCACCACCACTTAACCACCTGCCTAGACCACCTCCTTGAATGTTGACCTCCGCCCCCTCCATCACCACCCTCTCCTGCCACCCCCAATCACCCCTTCCTCATAAAACCCAATTTTCATAATCCCTTATTTCATCAACCCTAATATAATTTAATTTAATCAACTTAATTTGTTGTAAAAAAAATTGGTACACGATTAATAAAGCTAGAATTATGACTTGAACAAAAATTAAGATTTAAAATTGAATAATTTGTTGAGAATTTGATTAATTTTGTGGGGAAGAGAATTAGAGAGATTTTGTTTAATTTTTTTTGTTGAAGGGTAATGGATGGAAACCTAATGGTAAAAAGACAACGAAAAAGTAATTTTTTTCCATAAAAGAGTATATAGCTACCGTGTCTCATATTAAATTAGAACTAAGTGTTTGTTTCTAGGCAAATGTAAAATTGTCTGAAATATTATTATAGAATGTAAATATTTTCTAATACCATGTAAATATATATTTTTTATTAAAATGTTAGAATTACTTTTATAAAGCAACAACTTTAATTATAATATTTTATTATTAAATGATCACTTTCTATTAAAAATTGTTGATATTTTATCGTGTACTTCCTTCTATTCACTATGATGTTCCACATTGCTTTTTGTGTAATTTTTAAGAGAATTGAGATTTGTGGTGGAAAATGGAGGAAATGGAAAGTAAGAGAGAAAATGTGGGGTCATATATCCTAAGAACCACAAATTATAGACTAATAAGGAAAATGGAAGATCTTAGTGAATTTGTCGTTTTAGAAAATGTGGATGATGTTAGAAAATAGGAGGGAGTAATTTTTAAGACTTTTCAAAGAAAACTTCCTCTTGTTTTTATAAGAAGTGGAGATAGATTAATATATCCTTATCCAATCACAACAAAATTTAAACCCTAGAGAATCTATATAAAGCCAGCACACCATGATCATTTCTTTTTCAATTCCAAACCAACAACAACAACAAAAAAAAAAAAAAATCCCATCAAAATCTGAACCCATCAAATAGATAGAAAAAAATCTGAACAAATCAAACAAATAACTACTCCAAAAAGTTGAACTTTGGAAGCTAGCTTTTTCCCAACAAAAATTTATATGTCAATGAGCAATGAATTTAAGCAAAGTTTAAAATTACCTGAACAAAACCAACAACAAAACCCAAGTATAAACATTCCACTAAGAACAGCAGGGGAGTCTTTATTCCTTGGAACCCCAGGTTCGAACCCGGTCCATACGACCATGTTCTCGAGCATGCTCACTGAAAATTACGGCGATGGCGATAGTTCCCGGTACTACCAGGACCTCCTAATGGGTTCAACCTCAACCGGGTTGACCCTGGTACCGGAGAACTGGGGTGGGGATTCCTTGGTGAAAGATGGGGGAACCGGGTTTAAGCAGAAGAGGCCCGGGAACTTGGTTTTACCTGTTCAAGTTTCACCGGTTTTTAATATTTCACCCGGGTTTAGTCCCTCCCTTTTCCTCACCTCCCCGACATTCCTTTCGCCTACCCTGGTATACTCATCTCTCACTGCATCGATATTTATATAAGACGGCTTTACACCGTATTGAGTAATTTTACAAAAAATACATATGAGAATGAGATGACTGTGTAACATATTAACATTGACCTTTTGTTTGAAATCGTACAATGAAAATCCATGTTTTTATTTTTGCTAGGCTTCTAGTAGAACTGGTATTTATAAACGGAAAATGCACGCGGTATTTTCGAGGTTTGGTATTTTGCCCGAATTACTCAATTTTTTTTATCCGGAAAACTTTAAGAGGTTATCTCTTGTTTACGCGTTCAGAAATTGACAATTTTTTTTTTTCATATCGATTTCTTTCTGAGAACTACGATTTGAAAAAAAAAAATTGTCGTATTTGGATCACTTAGCAGGAGTTTTTGTAGGTCAAAGTTTTTTGAACGAAAAAACTTTGAGTGACTATATCTCTTGGTCACGAGTTCCAAACTCGAAAAATTTCTTTTTTCAAGCTGTAGTTCTCGGAAATATGATTGATTTGGAAAAACAAATCGTCACTTCATGAGTTTGTAAAAACGAGTTATGGCCTCTTAAAGTTTCCGGATCAAAAAATAGTGTACTTCGGGCAAAATGTCAAACCTCCTGCGTACCGCGTGTATTTTCCGTTTTATAAAGTTGAGTTGGAATTTTGAAAAATGAAATCTACCCCTTCGAAATTTTTCATTGAGTACTACTCCGTATTATTAATTTGACGAGCATGGTAAATATAAATCATACTCTACTTTTTATGTGTCGCTATTGTACAAAGTTCATCGTAAATTCATAATTTTAATTTGTCAATGAAGTTTTTATGGCATTTGTTCACATATATACTCACTATATCAAAATATGATCATCCGACTTGGTCATGCAGTCATGCTGTAATGTTGTGGTACATGTGATGAAGTGATTTCTTATGACAATAATAGTAGTACTCCAAATTCACAAATTCTTATTTGTGACGAGAAATGTGACCATTTTATTTTGGGTTATGATAAATACAACCCACTGGGTTGTATTTAAGAACCTAAAAGAGGAAATAAATAGTTAACTTATACATTAATTACATTGATTTATGTGTAATTTACTCTCTAATTTCTAAATTAATACCAAATATAGAAGGGTATTAAATGTTTAAATACAACCCAGTGGGTTGTATTTATCATTTCCCTTTTTATGATAAAACCCTTTATCTTAATTATTTGTTTACTTTTTATATTCTTTGTGAGTAATATTTTAATCAAATACAAATAAATAATTGGGACGGAAGGAGTACCTTATGTGATAAATAAGAATTTGTGGATGATTAATTTTATGGTTATTTCATAGGAATAATCCATCCTATTGGTGGTCTGGTTAAATTACTTATCTTTTAAGTAATCTGAATTTAATCATTCTTATCCCCCTTCCTTCCTAGAACACACTCGAGTGACTGGCCACCTAAACAATAGGTTACCTTATGTTTTTAAGGGTTGATAAACATCTTAATTATTTTACAAGAATAATCCAAACTATGAGTAACCTTGTGATAATACTCTCAGCTATATTTAATCTCATAATATCCGAACTATTAACACTCCTCCCGCGGTCACTCCTCCGGAGCCGACTCCCTCCATTATCCTATCCTCTTTTCTCTTCTTCTCTCAATTCCAACCTTATCAATGGGCAACCTAAGTACCTAACCATGCAACTAAATCGTCCTAACCTGCAACAAACTGAAAATGTAAAATCAATCCAAAACAATAAAAACTCGAATCAAAACCAAAATGTCATTATCCACGGGAACAACGCAACAACAACAGCATCGCATCACCCTCTTCGATCACCTCTCTAAAAACTCCCCACCTTCGCTTCAAAGACCCCACCACAACAACCACCACACCGTCAGCACCAAACCAAAACGACAACAACAACAACAACAACAATCCTTTAGCCACCTTCTCCGGAGACCTAATATTCTCCTTATTCCTATTCCCATCATTCTCATCAACTCAATTCTCATCACAAGCACTCTCTTCCGCCGCCGCCGCCTCAACCGTCAAACGTGATGGTGATTGGGTGGTCAAAATGGATGATGGTGATAGGAGGGATTAAAGGATGGAGTAATTTAAGTAGGTCACACATATGATGGATTATTCTTATGAAGTATTAGTGGCCACGTCATTTTTCACCTGTAATAGCAGGTAAAAAAAACAAGCAAGTTTATTCCGGGAAGGAAGGGGGAATAAGAGAGATTAAATTCAAATTAGTTTAAGGATGAAGTAATTTAAGCAGGTCACCCACAGGGGTGGATTATTCCTATGAAATAACCCTTAATTTTATCATAAAATTTTCACATTTCTCAGTCATAATTTGACTCGTTCTAAAAGTGACCAACCGCTTCAAATGATAGTTTTGAAAGAATTTTGTTAAATAATTTATTTATTTGAACATTATTATTCCATGAATGACATTATTTAGATTTTACACTCTTGCCTTTATCTTAAAACACAAAGAGACATATTTTTGATGGTCCATAATATGGAACTGAATAACTTGTACTCGACAACAAAGAGAAGTGCAATTAGTTTAGTGAGTCATTTTGCTTTGTTCCATAATACTATTGATGTAGATGTCAACTAGATTAACATGTAAAGCCATTTGATGGTCGTATGCAATTATGCATAATCGAAATTCAAAATCCGTCACCACCTAAACAACAATTGTTACCCAAAATAATGTAGATAATGAAAGACTAAGGAGTGTACAAAATGCAGAGTCCATTCGGAATGTCACCACAACAAACACTGGCTCAACTAACAGCTCAAGCTCAAGCAGCACTATCCCAAAATGAGGCGGCAAATAATGTACTATCGTCAATGGCGGTTTTCAACCACAACCCGACAGCTAGGCAGCCATTATCAGAAGCAGCATCAGCTCCTCACATGGAGAAAAGGCCCCCAAACTTGCCCATAAATGTGGATAAGCCACAAGACGATGGTTATAACTGGAGGAAGTATGGACAAAAGCAAGTGAAAGGGAGTGAGTACCCTAGAAGTTATTACAGGTGTACTACTGCAAATTGCCCTGTTAAGAAGAAGGTGGAGAGGTCTTTTGACGGTCATATTACCGAGATCATTTACAAAGGGCAGCACACTCATGAGCCTCCTCAACATGGAAGAAGATCAGTAAACAAAGATGTTGTTGGTTCGGAAGGGCACGGTGGTAATTTCAGGTTGACTGGTAGAGACAATGATCACTGTTCCCAGGCTACTTGTATGCTTTTACATGGGCCTAGTGATAGTGAAGAATCTGGTGAAAATTATCAAGTTGAAGATGAAGATGAAGACGATGACGATCCTAAGCCCAAGAGACAAAGGTAATTAAATATATACAATGTTGAATTCATTTCATTTCCTTACCCTACTATAGGCAGTGTTGTGATAATGTTATTGGTGATGTGAACAGAAATGGTGCAGCAGGGCAATGTGATGGGCCTTTCACACATAGGACAATGACAGAGCCGAAAATAGTAGTGCAGACCAGAAGCGAAGTAGATCTATTAGATGATGGGTACAGATGGCGTAAGTATGGCCAGAAAGTTGTCAAAGGCAATCCTAATCCAAGGTCATTCATTCAGCTTCATACACCTTCTTTACTAGTTCATTTCATCCACCCGTTAGGCGGTAAATTAATATATCTGTTCCAAGGCATAACTAATTTCCGCTAAACTGTCCTGATATATGTTACAACTATTTCCACTGTAGGAGTTACTATAAGTGCACCACCGTGGGGTGCAAAGTTCGGAAGCACGTAGAGAGGGCTTCAACTGACCCGAGAGCAGTGATAACCACGTATGAAGGCAAGCATAGCCACGAGGTTCCAGCCCCTAGAGGCACTACAATCCATGCCTCTAACTATGAAGCACAGCAATTGAAGCAACACACCTCTATTGGTGTCATGGATTTTCATAACAAAAATCAAACACCGGCAGCTCTTCGCCTTAAACAAGAGCAGAATCTCGGTTAAACTTGTCTATCACCACTGATTTTAAATTTTGTGAACGAGATGCGCAAAACTACTTCTCTGTTAAATCGACAAAGCGTAAAGTTGGGTATATCTGACCCTTTTAATCTGTAATAGGTTGGATTGTTGCGGTCATGGGGTAATGTTGTCGCTCGGTATGACCTTTTTTTGGGTGGGTTTGTGTGCTAACCAACGTTGTATATAAAAGTATGAGAACTTGAAGTTAGTTGGGAGATTGATAACATTCTTGATGTTTGTATATCGGCTGAAAAATTGTCTGACAAAACTTTTGACTGATCAATTATGTATTTGGTTTGCTCGGTAATTTTTGTAAAATCATTGTAATTTGACTGTATTTATATTCGGTTGTTGCAGCTGCTCGTGTTTTTAAAAATTCGCACATGCAATAAAAGAGTAATCAATAAATGAATTAGCAACTACTATGATTTACAATATCAGTATGATCAGTACAATAAATTAAGAAACAAAGTACCAATTTTAATTGTATTACACTGAAAATGTGAAGTCAATCTCAAAAAATATACGGAATAGTATGTTATAAGACAGTAAGGTAGATTTTCCCCATCTTCTTCTTCTTCTTCTGGCGAAGGACATAAGAGACATTGTTTACAGAGTGAACGTCTTCATTTGGCATAATGTTTCCTATTCACCCTGAAATAGGTATTTTTATCAAAAGGACGTACCGTCCACAGGCATAAGCGTGGGAATTTGGCCGCGGTCGACAAAGTCAATCTTGTTCAATCTTAGGCAGCATAACATTTGCTCTGGTAGCTCTTCAGGCTTCTGTGCCTGTCCAAAATGAGAATTTGGAGGTTAGAATCTGGTTAATGACATGTACAAGCTAGTTTACTTATGTCGAACATCAAATATCTAATACGGGTACCACAAACAGATGAAGTAAGAAAGAATGTAAAGAATACCTGAACGGTCAAACCAAGATCAACAATGCCATTTTTCAAGCGTTCTCGAAAGGACTCGAGTCCCTTCCTGGATATGTAACTAAACCGATGAACATCCAAGTCTATTTCAAAGTAGTTCTCGCCCTGAAAAGGATGGATAAAGAGGATAACATAATTATAACATTCCGAGATCTCCAGAAGAGTCTCCTCCATGTAGGCATGAAGTAGTATATTGATTGTACCTTGTAAAAACTGTGCTGTGGGCGTGAGAGTACAGGCTTTTCATTATAAGACAGCACCAGCTTTTTTTCAGTAGAACTCAAACTAAGATCTTCAGGATTAACTAAGCCTGCAATTATCTTCAGCCTTTCACGATAAGAAATCTCATTTTCTTTGGCGAATCCCTTGACTTTCTCTACCTCATCATCGATTAATCTCTGCCACATTGAAACAACATCAACTCTAACAACAACATAGCACTGATTTTGTAAATCACAGGTGTGGTCATATCCGAGCAGGGGAATAAAACAGACATGGTTCTAATGTTTGTCCCTCAATATTTACCTTCAAGCAATCTTGGAAATGAGGAGAAACTTCCTTCTCAAAGCTTTCAGAGATCTTGAAGTAGAGAACAAGGCTCAATCCCTCTCCGTCATAATCGCCACCAAACATTGCTGTTGGATAAGAAGGAACCTTCCATGTTTTTCCAAAACATTGAGTCAATTTCCATAAGCATTGCAAATATGTAGAATTAGTACCTGAAAGATGGTCTTGTACTCTTGTAGTAATGTAATGTGCGGCCAATCATACCTGAATGTTAACAATGAGAAGAGGAGGGAATTTCCCATCCATTTTAACAGAAGGAAGTTCAAGATGTTGGGCAATATGATTGATCTTTCTTTGGCAAGTAAATAAGTCGACACCAAATGGCTTGAAAGGGCTAACGTCTGGAGCCGGACATTTCTTCTTGTCTCTGCAAGTTGCAACAAAGGTATAAACAGCTACGAATTCCACCAGTGGATTGACTAATTCAGCAATAAGCTCAAAGGAACAACTACATACTTAAAGTAGTATTCACTACGTAAATGAAACTTTGATGGTGACACCTCTGACCAACATCCTTCAATCATTTCCCCAGCAGAACATGGAATCAAAAATCCTGCTCTTGGATGATACAGGAAACGTTTTGATGCACCTGGATATGATCACAAAAACTTATATGAGACGCACAGACAGTCTTACATGTTAGACCACCCCTTTAACCCTATATATGGTCATATGGATTAGAAATACTCGGGGTTTTGGATTGGTCTCATATATGGAACACATTGATGAATATGAATAAGGTACTCCATTCATCCCATATATGTCGTCCTCATTTGAATAGTTGGCTTAAGAAACATTATATTAGGAGAAGTTGGACACAATTGAAGTTGGACACAACAGCTTACAGCTCTCGTCCCCATCACAGGATCTTCTTTTGAATGAAAGCCTGATAATAGCTGATTTCTTCTGTTGATAAAGGGGACCTGAAGTTGTGAGCAAAGTTTTGTCATTGAAACTCACTGAAGGAAGCAAGTGCGGGAATCCAACTTTCATTTTCGAGTTGTTGTCTTGAGTCTTATCTAATGAATCGCGCCTCTCCTTCAAATAATTAAAGCTCCCAATGGAACAATCTAATAGCTTCTTGGTGGTACTGCAAAGCTCATCCGCATTTCCTAAGCACATAATATATACATGATTTCATTAATTCATTATTTGTTACAAAAAATTCAGCAATTTTTTTTTTATGTAACTTACTTCCGTCTATTTTCACATAACCTCCCCGATACTCTTCGTACTTGCACCCATTATCCATAAATTGTGATGCAGATTCATATTGGACTACTTCACCTATTGTTATATTTCCGATTGGATGACCTACAACGGGAACATTATCTGCTGGGAAAAAGGCGTCAAGTGTCAGATTTGGAACTGGATTAGAAATATAATTTTCATGTAATAAGCAAAGCGTGCATTTCCATCTGTAAGTTCACCAAACCACACATACTGTAACCTTGACTTAACTACTTGACTGTATTACATCGTCCATGGCTTGACGGGAGACAAATAATAATAATAATAATAATAATAATAATAATAATAATAATAATAATAATAATAATAATAATAATAACGGACATTACCTCCATAAACGCTGCTAAATTCTTCATCCGTGTCAGAATCCAATATACTGACTGAATCAAACCATGCTTCATCTTGAAAAATAATTGAACATGAAATAAAGTGAAATGTCAGTCATGTAATTTAGAAAAAGTAGAAGCATAAGCCGAAGCAAAAGATGTTACCAGCAGAAACAATTTGACTATGTTGCCACTGCATTTGCATGCGATTGAAAGATGCATTTGAGACTTGAGATTTTCGGCAAGCAGGCATTTCAGGCATTGTGATGTTATGTAGAAACTGACTGACAGCCGTGTCACTTACAAAGCTTCCTGCATCACTGATTCTCTGTGGTGTCCCACCGGCAGGAAAATGTGGGACCCGCCCACGCCTTTTGGCAGAACGATAATGCAACTTCCTCCGCCTCCTAACGGGCTTAGCATGAGTTGAGTAGCAACCACCCATTTTAAAAGCTTATTTTACACGCAGTAGTCTTAGACTATGAAAGGATCTCCAAGGAGCTCTTATCTGCAAAAACAAAATACACACGGTCAACATCGGAACCAAATCAAGGATTTTAACACAATATAGAATTTATAAACATACTGGTTACAAATAAGGATAAATGATGAAAACCTAACAAAACGAATTTCTAAATGATTAACCTAACATGAATAGAAACCATGAGCTTCTTCATTCATGGTTACGACATAGAAACATAGGATGAAATTCAAATAAAACGAGGGTAGATCTCTTAACGATATAAATTGTAAGGCTCTTTGGTGAGCTTGCGAAAGGACACGATACAAAAGCCAAACTCTTTCAGCTAATTTATGGCTGTGAAAACTGCAAATGTTTGTTATATTAGTTAGTAGTTAATCATTTTATTGTGAATCAAAGCTCCTTTTGAGCTCATTTACTGAAGCTCTTCTCATTTGATCCTTAAATGAATTGAGGTTGAGCACAATCTCGATTATTAGTGAAATGAGCTGAGATGAAGCTCGTTTTAAGTTTATTGACAGGCCTAAGGAGACAGCGAACACAACAACTGACTCGTGCTACCACATTTTGTGAAAGAGAATGTACTAGATAGCAGCATGCATAAATACCTCCTCATGTTTATGTTCAAGAGTTTCTTTCAGTTTAAAATGCAAAATTGTTCATTATTGGTTCTAATATTACTGATGTCTAAGGTAAATCAAAGATATGTCTAATGTCTTGTTGCATTGTAGATGAATTGGCTATAACAACAAATCAACAAAAAGGAGGGAACCTGCAAGCAAGCCAAATACGGAGTAATAATTATCTAATATGCACAAAAGTTGGCATAGTAGGCAGTTATCAAAATTTTACAGATGGGTCTACTCAAAGATGTTTCATTCCGAAACAAATTGACAACAGGCGAACAATTCAATTGTTAATATAATGATCAACTTTTTGTTCTCTCTCTCATGTGAAATAGTCACACAGCACACTTTTAATGGGTTGGACCTTGCTTCGCACCAGATGTCCATAACAACTCCATTGAATTAGATATCTCAATTTATCCATAAAAAAGAAAAAAGAAAAAAGAAAAGAATGCAACTCATATTTAAAAGAACCTATACAATCAAATGAAGCGGTGCGAGTCAAATGTTATACCTTGGGGATCATTAAAATCAGCAGAAGATCCCGTAAAATAATAAAAAAAGTTTACCATAAACCAAAATCTCCCTCTCCCTGTAATATCCAGAGAGAGAGAGGAAAAATATAAAAAAAAAATTATAATAATTGGATATAAGTATAAGAAAAAATTAGTTTCCCATGAATCAAACCAAAATATTTTTGAAAGAAGCAAAAGGTAAAAGTATGAAATCCTTGAAACAATTAAGGGAAAAAATGTTGTTCGATAACCAACCCCCTTTAATTAGAGTATAATGAAAGAACCGATTTTATTTGATATAGTAAAATATGATTTAGAAAGCCATAAAAAAAGGTGGACGTCACAAATCATACAATAATTTTATTTCCAATTTACTAGATTGTAGTAGTTGAAAATTGGGTGTTTTTTGAAAGAATGCTAAAATTAAACCATGACGGTTGTCCGAGATTTAGGTTGCTCATCACATTGTATTTATGGAAGAGAGAAAGGATTGCCTCGTTGTCGCGCCAATATTAATGAACTTTCAAATTTATGCCAAAAAAACTTCTTTAATTAAGATTACAAGTTTCAAACTTTCTTCACTAACGCTTTTAACGTTTATCAATGATTGATTAAGATGTTATTCATTTTGCCCATGGTAAGCTCCTCTCCACTAGGACACTGTCACGGGGTGATTTGCATTGATTACCGAAAACTAAATGCCACAACCATTAAAGATCAGTTCCCACTTCCGTTTATAGATCTAATATTGGAAACACTTGGAAACCATGCCTAGTTTTGCTTACTTGACGGTCACGGGATTCCTTCACACCCCCTATTCACACAGAAAACAATTATATAAGACATATCACTTGGGGTTCCTTTTTTTTTCCCTTTCGAAGTTGACGAATCTCAATCTTTTCACAATATGAAAATCAATAACCCCAAAACCATCATCATAAGACATATCACATAACATCCCAAAGTTGGTCGTAGTGATTTTCACTTGGTCATTAGCGAAATTTTAGCTTTATGTAATGGTTTTAGTTCTGTTTAAGTGAACCCCCGCAATAAACGTAACATAAAACTAGTAAAATGCAGCGGAGCTTATGAAATTTTTAAAACTTTTTAAGTTCAAAGCGCGGGTTCAATAAAACATAAAGAAATGAAAAGTTAAGAAAAGGCTTTTATACAAATATTAACTTAATTAAATGAATGCAAGGGATTCCGATCCCTTGATAACACACAAATACGGTACTATACATTACTAGAAACTACTACGTGTAGGGCCAATCGTTGTAAGTACAACGCTCGCTAGCTCACTCGTCGTAAACCCCAAATACCTGTTCATTCATTAAAATTAATGCCACAGTCAGTGGGGAGTAACTCAGGGTTCTCCCAGCCATATTATATCAAAACACAGATGAACAAGAACATATTATAGCATATGAGACATAGTCAATATTCAATACATGTGAACAATATATCCAATACATGTGAGGTTAAACAAGAATAATGGCATATGAGACATGCGTGTGAGACAAACCGACCAATGCATCATACATGGTAACACCAACTCTAAGCAAATCATAGATATCATGCGCAATGGGTAACAGAAGGCCAACAATAGAATACATGTCAATGAAAACCAGTAGCCATTTACATTGAAATCATTTTAACATATAAGACGGGACGTGGCTACTAATGTCTCATGCATACTTATGGCTTGCATCTCACCATAAATACGAATGGGAACATCAATCCCTCCGATCATATCGATACTAGGTGGCTTGCATCTCACCCCTAGTGCTCAATAGGACCAAAAGACTCTTACCATCCAAACAATCAAAAGGTATCATTCTCACGGTAAATGGCATATGTAAGACTCATAACTATGCAAGACTTTTACTCCCTAAAACTCAGATTCCCCTGGTAGGACTACGATAATAATACGGTCCTAGTCTAAATCTGGCCAGACTCTCGGACTGTACACTTCCGATTCGACATGCGGCAGAACAGCCCGCATCCAAGACTTGATGACAGAACGGAAATCGAGTACCCCAATCGCCAGAATAGCACGAAAGTGGCGGAAATAAAATGAGATAACCCACACTTGCCAGAACATCACAAGTGGGGCGAAAAAGGAAAGAGATAAACCATACTTGCCATAATAGCACAAGTAGGTTAGACCCGCACTTGCCAGAACAGCACAAGTGGGGCGTAAGGATAGTCAAGCTAGTATGCTACAGAATATGACACCACCATAAGTAGATACCCAAGAACCACACTAGATTGTTACCTTCTCAATATGCAATAAACATCTCACATCTAAGACCCAGGCAACAGAACGGAAGCCAAGTATACCAAATTCGTCAGAACAACACGAAAGAGGTGGGCAAAAAGTGAGATAAACCCGCACTTGCCAGAACAACACAAGTAAGGTATCATTATAAGTCAAGCAAAAGTATAGTATAGTGGCAATTTCACATGGATACGGCTCATCCAATTATTCAAGTAGATTAAATCACCCATAATTAAAATACGATAAATAAATGAGAATAAATGAATTAAAGTTATTATTATAAATAAAGTATGTAATTTCATATAGTTATGACGTAAATAAATAATAAGTTCCACATTTAAGATTCATGTGAAAAATATATAAATGAACGATAAATAATGAATGAGACATCGGCAAGGGGCTCCAATGATTAAAAAGTGTCAACACACCATACAAAAGCATTAGAACCAAGGTTAATAAGCATAACCAACAAGAAACCTAAACCCAAATACAAAACAACAAATTTAGGACTCGACTTCAATAAGGGTCAACTTCAAATGGTCATAACTTGCGTTCTGGACATGAGAATAAGGTGAAACAACTGGAGGTGATAGGTTATCCTCTTACGGTTCTAACGGTAGGTCGTACGCCCAAAATGGATAAGAAATGAGGGAGTTATGGCCGTTTTACGATAAGTGGTCAGGCTGAAACCGCAGCCACATATTCCCACGACACAAACAACATGAACTCCATTCAGATCCCAATTCAATTTTATTGTACATTCACAACCCCAAATTATTCATATAACCAAAGATCGTTGTAATTACGACATACTACCATGTCTCGACAATAAACACCCACAACATGTAACGAAGATCGTCGCAAATTACAATATACATACAATAGTAAAACAACACCTCATTCCTCACAAACCAACTTTACCCAATTGATATTATTTGCAATAAACCATCTCAATAACATAAAAAACACAATTAAAACATCATCTAACATTAATAATCCAACAAAATTCATCAATAACATGTAAAGGTAGTAACTTTACTAGCTAAAGACTAAAACCCAACATATAATTTCACATACAAGATATAATACCGAGTAGCCCATCACCGTTATCTTTTAGATCTTCAATAAACAAGATTCCGGCCCAAAACTACGCCAGGATACTAAAGCTTTCACCTAGAAACAAGATTAAGACAAAAAAGGTTAGAAAATTCATCTCACAAAAAGATGGATTTTCTAAAAGATTCAAAACGTAAGATTTTTCTTACATAGAAAGAAGGAGGAGAATGAGAGGAGAAGATTGGTACAAAAATCACCAGATTTCGTTGAGAAACGAAGAAATGGCATCCGTCTTAAGGTTTGATTTTGTGAAGGCTTTAATGGAGGAAAACACATATTTTCTAAGGGAAGAAGATGAAGGGGAGTTGCTGAAATTTTGAGAATAAAACCCTAAAATATGGAGTTTTGATTGTCTTAAAGAGGGTCCATAGGTTTGTTTAGGCCCAAAATCAAAGGCACAAGGTTTGTGACTCGGCTTTGCACTAAAAGATTCACAACACGACTTTTAAGGGTGTTTTCGGGTCAAAACAAAACCAAATAAATTTTTATGAAACTAAAACACGATTTTGAAAATATAAAACCAAATAAATAATATACTAAATAAAATCGAGTATTATTAAACTATCAACTTTAATATGTTACCCAGAGATATGAAATCGCGGGTGTTACAGTTTAGCAATGACATGTAAAAAAACGGATCAAGGCCGTTCAAAAAACTTTGTTTTAATAAGAAATAGAAATAGCGTCAAAACAATGTACATGATCGGCAAAAAAAAGTAATTAACGTAGAAGCAAGTTATCATCATAGTAGTTTAATCTCTTCACTAAGATTCCTAGACATTCTAATATAAATGAAATAACATGTTTTTTGTTTTTTATTATTATAATTATAAGGGTAATTTGATAACTTATACCTTGAATAACTCGATTTTTCAAATCTTATACCTAACATAATTTTTTTTCAAAACTTATATCAAAAATCCTATTTTCTTCCAAACTTAATACCAAATCTAAAAAAAAAACTTAAAAAGACTATTTTTCCCTTACTAATTAGTAATTAGTCCACCCACCATTTCTCCACCACTTAACCCATGAACACCCACATCCACCATAACCAACACCACAACATTACTTTCTTCCCCGCTGGCACCGCCACCAGCACCATCGGAGGCGCTCCATCCTGCCGGCGATCCCCTCTAACTCCACCATCTCCCGTCGAACATGTGGGGAAGTGGAGTGATTGTGGTGGGCGTTATAGTGTCTGTATCAATGGGTTAAGGCAGGCTACCATTTTTATGCCATCAATATTCATCGAACATGATCTGCAAATACCTAAACAAATCAAGACACACATAATCCATCACCTATTCCAATTATAACGTTACTCGTGGCCTACTTATCCTCCAAAATGTCTGTTTGTTACCTTTTTTTACCCCTAAAATAACTTGTTTTCAAGCAAGTAATACCATTATTTCACTCTAGTATCATCAAATTCGGAAATTTCACTTATGTATTTCTGGTTTCAGTAATTCTTTATAGATTTGAATACTAAAAATTAGGGTGTTCGACAGGATGACGGTGGATCTAATGGGGGTTGCCGGCAGGAGGGCTGGTGGTGGAGCCGGCGGGAAAGATCGTGGTGTCGTGGTGTTGGCGATGGTGGATATGGGTGTTAATGGGTAAAAGGGGTGGAGATTTGGTATTAAGTTTGGAAGAAAATAGGATTTTTGGTATAAGTTTTGAAAAAACGTTATCTTAGGTATAACATTTAAAAAATTGAGTTATTTAAGGTATAAGTTATCAAATTACCGTAATTATAATTATTTTTAGCAAAACCAAACCATGCGTGTTGAAATATAATAAATATGCAGATGTACACAACATAAACATATGTATACCCCTTCAAACTAACAATAATCAATGCACTCTTTTCACTAAGATTCCTAGTGTGGGTGCCATCTTTTGGGTAGTTTCACACAAGTCTTGTTAAAAACACAAATTTTCATTTGTGACGGACAGTATCCGTCACAAGGTGAAGACGGGGCGAATCGATATCATTTAGGCTAATATAGGCTGGATAGTGGAATGGTAGTGGGTTTGCTAATAATATATTTTATTGTGGGTGGGGGACAATAGGGTACTAAGCAATAAATCCTATCAAATCTATGTAAGAACACATCCAACATATTAAATCCCATGCTAATAAAATAATTCTTCAAATCTTCAACCTAAAATCTCAATATTCCTCAATCTTCATCTTCATTAATCCAACAATCATCAAATGTTCTATCACAAATTCATATTTTCCTTAACTTTGTAAATTCCTCATAAAACCACAAAAAAAAAATGTCTGAAGCTGATGTTGTTAACACTGAAATTATTGATGTTGAAAACAGAATTGTTGATGTTGGAAATGAGGATGGTGTATTTGTTGGTAATGACGAAGATTTCGTGACGATGTTGATGAGTAAAGGTGTGTATTTTTTAATTTAAAGTTCCTGTCTTCGTTGATTAGATTTTAGGGCAACAATATGTTCGGGTCTATATATTTGCATGTTTAGATCAAAATTTACGGCTGAAATTGTGGTGTTGTTGTTGTTTAATTACTTTTAGTTGAATGTTTTACTTCAAGAGCAACCGTTTAGGACGATGATAGACATATTCATCAATATAATGCATGATGTAATGTGTTGTTTTAGATGAAGGAAATTTTTGTTGTTGTTGTTTTTGTTGTTGTTGTTGTTGTTGTTGTTGTTGTTGTTGTTGTTGTTGTTGTTGTTGTTGTTGTTAAATCAGATTTAGATGAAGAAAAATATGAAATTTTGATGAAGATTTTATTAATGTTGGAAACTTAAATTTAAAACTAATGTTATCAATATTCCTTGCATATGTTTAGGGTTTTTACATATTAACTTAAAATTCAAACAACTTCTAACAAATCTTATCACAGATGAGCAATTATCAACTTTGTATAAAGTTTGATTATTCAATGCAAAGTAATGGTTTATTGATAAATATACAATATGTTCAATGGAAAGGAAAACTGACGTACACTAACCATATGTTCAATGGGTAATGTCAATTTAAATGCCAGCTGAAAAGTTTTTACAGTTATTCAGTAATATATGTGACCATTTTAGCTTACAGCGTGACCAGTTTAGAGTTCAGTGTTACCATTTTAACCAAAGCTATAAATTTATTGTTTGCCAGGTACTGATCTTTCAGGCGGTTTACTTGGAATAAAAGCTACAAAATGGGAACACATTTATAGCTTGTATCAGAAACACTCGCAACTGAAGGGATTCAGTATCAAGAATCTACATCTGGTAGGGCCGATGTGAAAGATAGACCGTTGATTGAGAGATACTTTAGATATTCTCTTGCTAAGGTGAACATGGGAATGGGAGTAGAGTTGTTTTGAATGACGTCCTTGAAGTATCTACTAGTAATATGAGGAATGCTTCAATTAATCGATGTAAATGCGAAGCTTGTGTTAGGACGCAAGTAAATAAGGACGGAATATGGGAGGTAGTGGAGCATGTTGTAGAAAATAATCACCCTTTCAAACCCCCTAAGTGGCAGCATCATCATAGGTCGGAGCGAAAAATTACAGAAGCAGAGGGTGAGGTAATAAAGGCAATGACTGAAGCGCATGTGCCCCCTTCTGTCCAATTCAGGGTTGCTGCGGCAGGGGCTGGTAGTGATGCGTTTGTGGGCACACAAAGCGAGACCATATTAACTATGTTAACAGATTAAAGATGAAACCAATTCAGGGTTGTTGCGGCAGGGGCTGGTAGTGATGCCTTTGTCGGGCACACAAAGCGAGACCATATTAACTATGTTAACAGATTAAAGATGAAACCAATCGAAGGTGGTGATGCAGCAACATTAATCAACCTCATGACCAGAAGGCAAGCGGAGGAGCCGAGGTTCTTCTTTCGTGTTCAATTTGACGAAGAAGGACGACTAAGTAACCTATTCTGGGGGGATGCGATGATGAGAGAGGAGTATTTGTTATACAGAGATGTTAAAATATTTGATACGACGTATCGCACAAATAAGTACAATCTTATATGTGGAGCATTTGTGGGTATTAACAATCATTGGTCGAACATCATGTTCGGTTGTGCTTTCCTGCCGAACGAGAGGGAAGAATCATTTGAGTGGTTGTTCAATGTTTTTAATGAATCAACGGGTCAGGATGTCCGCCCTGTCTCAATTTTCAATGACCAAGACCAAGCAATAGCAAATGCCATTGAAAAGGTTTGACATTTATGACTAAATAATTAAACAATCTGCAGGAATCACTATGTGACCATATTTGAGCATATATGTTATCACTTTAAGCTAAGATGATATCATTTCTTAAAATATAAGTGATTGTTTCTACTGTCACCACCTTAGCTGACAATTGTTATGTTTTAATTTTTTTTAACATCTAAACATAATATACAAAACATGGTGACATGTAATTGAATTTTGATAATGTCACCACCTTAACAAGGATATGTGACTGCTGAAAATGTAAACATGGACACTTATATGTGACTGTTGAAAATGTGATCACCTTATCAAAGATATGTAGCTATGTTTGAGGAATGTACCAATATTATTAACTTGTTTACATAATTGGTGAATGTGACCACCTTATCATACATATGTACCTATCTTAGTGTGATTATACAATTGTTTCTACTGTGACCACCTTAGCTGACAATTGTTATGTTTTAAATTTTCTTAACATCTAAACATAATAAATAAAACATGGTAACATGTAATTGAATTTTGATAATGTCACCACCTTAACAAGGATATGTGACTGCTCAAAATGTGAACATGGACACTTATATGTGACTGTTGGAAATGTGATCACCTTATCAAAGATATGTATCTATGTTTGAGGAATGAACCAATATTATTAACTTGTTAACATAATTGGTGAATGTGACCGTCTTATCATACATATGTACCTATCTTAGTGTGATTATACAATTGTCACCATAACAACATATTTGCATCAACTAACATACAAACATGGTTACTTTATTGGTTAAATATGGTCACATATTTGTTTGAAGGAGAACATGTCACAGTGTTACCATCTTAGTGTGTAGCAACATAAGCTAACATGGTTACATTTGTGTCATAATGTCTTATGTCACCACGTTCCTACATCAATGACCAGTCTTCTTAGTTTGTAGCAACATAAGCTAACATGGTTACATTGTGTCATATTCTCTCAAGTCACCACATTCTTACATAAATGTTGCCATCTTACAGTGTACCAACATAAGCTAACATGATCACATTGTGCTATATTGTCTTAAGACATATTTATCTTTGTTATTGTGGTTACATTTTCTTCCTCGGGATGGTACATTTAGGACATACAGTGTATATGTCACCATTTATATTCATGCAGAAATGCATATGTTTTAATGCTAATAATGGTAAACTGATGACATGTTTATACAGAAACGAGACCTCGTCTATGTCAGTGGCACATTCAACAAAACGCCATATCTCACTTTGGGAAATTAAAGGGTGATCGGCCATTCCAAAACTTATTCAACAAATGCCTCAACGGTTGTTATAATGGGATTGAATTTGAAGAAACATGGCAGAAAATGTTGATAGAATATGGGTTAGTGAACCATTCATGGTTTAAGAGATTGTACAAACATAGAGCGAAATGGAGCACTGCCTTGAACAATCAATACTTTTCAGCCGGGATTTTATTGTCCCAAAAGAGTGAGAGCACAAACTATGCGATGGGTTTCCAAGCTTCAAAGACCACTTCAATGACTGCATTTTTTTTGGAATTTTTGAAAACACAGTCAAAAGATGGAGAGGTGAGGAAGAGCGAACAAAATTCAATGGTATAACATCTACACCGACCTCTGTGTACCCTATAGTGGATTTGCTATTACACGCATCTCAGGTGTAGACATTGGAGCTCTTCCGAGTATTTGAGAAAGAATTCGGTGCTGCTATGGGAACCCGTGCTCTAATCCTCCCGGTTGATGACCCGAGGTTTTGTTGTATCGTGTCCACCTTGCAGGGCACGAGGAGGACGCACATCATGTGACGTACGCTTATAACAACAATTTAATAGAATGCACTTGTCGAAAGTACCAGGTTATGGGTATGCTTTGTAGTCACACCATCTGTGTCCTTCACATGCATTCCGTTGTGGAGATACCGGACATGTACATACTACGGAGATGACCCAAATTTTCAAAAGCCACAGTGTGGGATAAGCTCCTCCCAAGCGACATCCGCAGAACCGCCGCTCATGACGCCATCAATTGGTGTCGTTCAAAATTGATAGCTATGAACTATCTCATCACAAAATGCCAGGATGTTGCTGATGCAAGAGTTGTTGTGGATAAGCTGTTTTTTAAGGCTAATGAGGAGGTAACATTGTTGCTTTCTAACCTTAATATTGAGGAAGAGGAAACAACCGTAGATGTGACCGTGCCTCCTATTTCTGACCCCTTACGTTGTACGACAAAGGGTGGCAGTCAACGAAAAAAAAGGAACATGGGGCCGAAGAAGAAGGCTAAGAAAGGAACTGAAGTTGAGAGTACTATGTACGTTGCTGTCCCTCGTCTTATATGACCAATAGGATAGGCAAAGGCTGATAATGTGACCAAAGTTTACCTTTTGTGCTCCATATGTGACCATTGTAGGTAAACAAAATGTATCAATGTATGGGAGATATGTTACCATTTTGAAACGAAATTGGCAACCGTCTATTTTGAGCCAAAAAGCCGGTTTTGCAAGGTGAAAAGAAAAGCACAATTGAAAGATTCCAAGGACAAAATGACCTCATATAGTCCCCTTTTGTGTCCCCTATAGGTGCCAAAGCAATTAAAGATCAATGGGCAACATTACAAGCTTGCAATTACACTTCCAATGCTCTATAAAGTGGCTACCATCAGCCATGTATTTTCAGTCCAAGAGCTCTCCGTTTTGGACTCATATGACTAGTTTTTTAGGTGTAATTTGTCAACTTTGTATTTTGTTTTGTTCCTCTTTAATTTGTAGCCTTTAGATTAACTTTTTAGATGGATGACTAGGATTTAGTTGTTTCTCTTTTAATTTTAGCCCTAGGATGTGTTGTTAGATGAAGGGCTTAGATGAGTTGAGAGTCTATATAAATAGAGCTCCTATTCCATGTAAGAAATCAGATTTTGTTGAAATGAGAATATGAGGTTTTGATAACCTTTTCTTTAGTTCATTGCTTAGTGCTTGAACAACCTCCTTTGCTTAGTGCTTGGAGATGTCGAGTGTCTCGTCTTGCTTCGTGATTTGGACGAATACACGAGGGAGTTAGTCCTTGCTTCGTGATCTTGGACGATCTCTTAGGCTTAAAATTGCTTCGTGATCTTGTTTAAGTCATATCTTTTTCCTTTTATGTTGTTCAAATAAATCCTTACAAAACAATCCAAAACCGAAATAATACAAGCACATCAAAAACAGCCTGTTTCAGCCGAGTTTAAACAGACCACTCGAATATTTATACACTCTTTTGTCTCGTTTTTCTGTGGGTTTTTAAATTGTTAATTTTTGTGTCATAAGCAACAGTCCACCTAACTGTTATTTTTGTCACTCGGGTCTTGTATTGTTTCGCTTGTTTGATTGGGTTTGTTCTTGGTCATGGCTCCTCCTCTCTTTCTTGTTTACTCATGGTAATGCGAGGGTGAGGTAAAGCCAAGCGGTTTCCGGGACCGTCCTATCCTTAGCCCAGTTTTAGGTCTCTTTTTATCTTGTTTTTGTGTCATTTATGACGGTCTCGAGCAAGGTTTCAATTGTGGCTGTTTTCATTGTTGATTTGCAGCCATATTTAGCCTTCTATTCGGACCACCTATGGAGGGCCTAGTCGTTTTAGTGCACATTTTAACTAAGATAATGTGTTCTTTTTTCGAAGGTGATAAAAATGTAAGTTTTGCAAGCATGATCACACATATGTCAGGGTGGATTTATGTTTACATGTAAACATAATACTCTATAGATGGTGACATATAAGTGATTGTTGAATATGTTACAACCTTAAGCGAGAAATGTACCTATGTTTGCTGAATGTTATAAAAAGACAGGTTTTGGCAACACAAGGACTAAACATTCACATTTATCTTATAGTTGAATTAGTCACCACCTTCCTTACGGAATGTACCAAGATTATCTCTAAAATTATTCTTAACATGTTAACAGTATTAGCTAAACATAGTGACATATAAGTGATCGTTCAAAATGTGCCCCCCCACCAAATATGAGTATCAATATTCATGTTTTACTAAAAATGAATACCTAACATGAAATCGGATCTCCTTACCAAAGATATGCATCGTTTTTAACTAAACTTAGCATGATAAGTTCTGCTTCATAACATGGTCACATTGCTGTACAACATTAAAATGTCACCACATTACGCTAAACTGTCACCGCATTGGTCTACATATGTTACAACATTGTTATGTCATAAGGTTGTTACAAAACAAGGATTGTCGCACAATCCCTACTACCATGAAGGTCTAAAAAGTGTGACCCAAAATATTACATTGTTAACTAAACCACCAACTACTAATCCAAAATATTACTCATTAACCTAACACCGACTGTTACATTAACGAGATGTGACCCATCTTCATTTCTTCTTGCTAGGCTTATGGGGAAGGGGCAACATCCTTAGCACTATTATAAACCGGACCTCCTGGTGGACGGTCTCTAGCACGGGTGTACCTCAGCTCGTAAGAGTGAGCTGGTGCCTCTCCCCCAATGCCAATGTCATCTATCCCCAAGTCAAACGAGGGTGGGAGCACCAAGTTCTCCAAAGCATTGTCCACCTGATCAAGCATGGCAATGAAGGCAGCATAGAATACAAGGTCATTTTCCAATTGTTGCGTGATAGTCTCTTCTGATGCTTCCGCTTCTCCAGAACCTCCCTGCGTCTTTTGCTGCACCGCTTCAGACAAGCTAGGACCCGCCTCCATTTTTGCTGCCATCTGACGATGCAAGCGTGAGACCAACTGCTGGTTCCTCTTTGACATGTACCATTTCAGTACACGCTCCAACACATAGACAAATATTGATTAAATGCAACTCAATTGTAATATGTATCACATCCCCAATAGGGAAATCAACTTATTAATATCATCACAGTTAAACACACCTACATATCACAACTATGATGGTCACTTTTGAACACAAAAAGTGAACATTCAAAAACTGAAGCCTGGGAATCAGAATGTCACCATCTTTAGTGAGAATGTCACCAACTTAATAAGATCATCACATTTAAACACACCTACATATCACAGCTATGATGGTCACATTTTAACACAAAAATATAACGATCTCAAACTGAATATAGGGAATCCGAATGTCACCATCTTTAGTGAGAATGTCATCAACTTAAGAACATCGTCACATTTAAACACACCTACATATCACAGCCATGATGGTCACATTTTAACACTAAAATATAACAATCTCAAACTGAAGCTAGGGTGTAATACTACAGTTTTCTAAAGTGTTTTACTCGGCCGAATATGGCTTACTCGGCCGAGTAATGCGTCGTTTGTTCCTGGTCAGGCTACTGTCCAGGAATACTCGGCCGAGTATACTCTATACTCGACCGATTATCCGGTATGATGGAGATTATTTCCGCGGTTTGATTAGAGATGATTAGAGTTATAAATTAAGATTTACTGTTTCACTTTTTACGTTTTACAAAACCTAAAATATTCTACGTAACTCTAATCCTCTCAAATCTCTCCCAATATTGTTGATGGTTCGTGAGTCCTTGTTCATTTCTCTCTTGCGTCGATTTCATTGGAAAGTCTCTAGTGCTTTGTAATCAGTTAATAGGTTATCTTTTAGAGTTTTACCCAATTATTGATTTGGGTTAATTTGGGGGAATGGTTTATAGTGATGGTATGTGATTATTCGTGTATAGGTGACGGTGTCATGGAGTATTGCTATTAATTGCTTGTGTGTGCTTGGATTGCAAAAAGGTAGGATTTCCCTACTCGGTTTACTGTTTAATTGATTTAAGATTATGTGGTAGTTGTTTGTACGATTGATATTGTGATTATCTGCTGTAGTTGGATTGGAGTTTGGTGTTGGTGTGATGGTGGTTGTTGGTGATGTTCACGAGGCGCGTCCTCGGCTAAGTGGAGTCACTTCCGGGAGTGGCTTCACGCCCTAGTTTTGCCCTCTGTGCAACCCGCCACGGGAGGGGATGTGAACATTAATGAATAGGTTATCGCTCGTTGATGAGCGGGGATTTGGTGGGTATGGCTGCGGCCCCCCACTGGCAGAGCTACACACTTTGGTGTGTAGTCAGTTACGAGGTGTGTTTGGGAGTTGGAGGTGGATTATGATCAGCTGTTTATCTTATTGTACTTTGTCTTATTTTGATTATGCAGTGAACTAACCCCATTGTTGTTTTGTAAATCTGTGGTGATCCATTCGGGGATGGTGAACAGATTGTGACAGGTGATGATGGTCTTTAGCTTTGGGGACGAGATGAGAGTCATCACTTCGAGTCTAGCTTCCGCTGTCATGAGATTTACCTTTATAGTTTCAGTCGTTTGAGTACTAGTGAACATTGTTTTTGGATTTGGTTTTGGAACATGTAAACATTAAATCATTATACTCTAATAAATGTTGTTTTGGAATGGTAACTTTGATATACTAGCCTCAGGAAACCGAGATGGTGGCGGTCTCTCATGCTAGGGTGGTCCTAGTAAGGCACCTTGGTATGTGGGGGTGTCATCACAAAGGGGTATAAGAGCGACGATTCTGGAACCTAAAACCAATGAACCTAATGAACATAGGGAGTCTAAATAAAATGAACCTGGGGAGAGTTGTTTGGAACTACTGCAAAGACTTGGGACACGTCCCGAAGTCGCATTGAGGCCCTTACAATTTCTAGCCGGTCAACATGGGGGTGTCTTGGGAATCGTGTGTGTTTAAAGTAATGTGTGTTGTATTTGTAGCTATAATTTTTGTGAAGTTGTTGGATGAAATGAGAAAGTAATGTGTGTTGTACTTAGAGCTTTAAGTATATGTTGGATGAAGTGTATTTTTGGGTTGAATGGAAGTGATTGGAGTATATGTAATGTGATGTGGGGTATGTGGTATGTCTATATGATCATGATGATGCTAATGTTTGGGTTGTTGGTAGTAGCATGTGATTAAGGTCATGCGTCTATATATATGAATGTTGTATTTAATTTACATATGGGTATGATAAAAGTTCACCTATGTACTGGTTTTTAGAAGTATTGAGTTATTATTGTTTGCCTTATTCATGTTCAAGTTATTTTGTTTAGAAAATTTGATTTGTATGAAGACCGATTATGGAAGGGCTATTTTAAAACTATCATAAGTCGAGTTTTAGAAATTATATTGCCGTGATTCTAATTGGAGATGATAGCTTGTCCTCTTACGATTATAACGATAGATCACACGCCCAAAATGACCAAGTAACGAGTGAGATATGACTGTTTTACGAAAACTGGACATTGTTGAGAACTGTGCCGGTACTCGACCGAGTAGGCCCTACTCGGCCGAGTAACATTCATACTCGACCGAGTAATCCATATTCGGCCGAGTAATCTTTCTGCGATAATTTTGTTCAGTTTCTAGAGTCGTGAACTCGGCCGGGTAGTCTCATTACTCGACCGAGTGTTCTGTACTCGGCCGAGTACTTCATGCACTCGACCGAGTACCTCTTTGGGCGTTTGTGTTGAGTTGGCGGCTACGTTCTTACATATGTTTAAGTCGTAGGTTATGTGCACTCGTATGTTTTGGGTCTTAAAACTTTCTTTTACATTTGTGACGGTCTTGATACGTAAGTTATCAGATGCTATGCAGTGGGTAATGCCGACTTATGAGGGATATGTGTTGGGTAGGGAGGACATGAATTATATGTGGTTGTGAGGGATAGTGGAAAAGGAAAGGAAAGATTGATGAGCTTATCGAGGCAGGGAGCATGTTTTGTGAGATGTGGTGAGTGATATAGTCGCGTGTTGAGTAATATAAAAGTAAGTGTATATGGGCAAGGGTGATGTAAGTGAAAAGAAACGTGATAATGCAAAGATTGAGATACGGGATGCGAATAGTGGCAAATTGGGATGTGTAAGGATTTATGTAGGGAGACGGTTAGGATTTTGTTGGTTAACGATATATGTGACGGAAGGTCGTTCAAAAGGGATGAAAACGAATGGTGTATAGTGAGATTGAGTTATGCCGTGATGTATAGATAGTTGTCGAGTTTGGGAAATTTGGATTATCAAGAGGTGAGCCTAGTGTGTAATTCTTTGGGCAATTAACCGTATGAGATGAATTTTTGGTTTCCAGGGATACGAAAGGGAGACACAACTAATTGAAGAGTAACCGTTAGTTGTATAGACTTGATGGTGACAAGTGTGAGTGAGTAGTATGATGAAAGATGATCAGTGATAAGAAATAATGAGAATATATTAATATGAATGAATGGGATTTGAGTTGTGAAGCAATAAGAAGGTAACCGGATTACTAAAGAGTTAGGTAGAAGAAGGAAGGAGATGAATTATTAATTGGTATTATTGGATGGAAGTAAGCTGAGAGAATGTTGACCAAAGTTATGGAACATGTAGGATCGCATCATGAGAGGGTGTGAGTTAATGGTTATATAGGAGTTTAGGACGACATGTTAGCTATGAATTTCGAGGTATTAAGGGAATAAGAAGCTGGTAGAGTGTTTGCACGATATGAGATTTTAGTGAAGAGTTAGGTGACGATACGATAAAGGATAGAATTGGAAAGAATGTTGAGGTAAATTTTGTTGGTGGATTTGATGTTCGTTATTGGGATGACAACCAAAGAGAGGAAACAATTATTATATTAAGAAGTGATAGTAAGAGAGTAGTCACATGAAGGATGGGGGTGTCGTAGTGTTGTCACTAGTGGTTGAGGATGATGTTATATAGGGAAGTTAGTTGGTCTAAAGGGGTTGATTATATGGAGAGTGATTGGTATATATGGTTGTGAGGGAGTATAAGATGTGGATGTAGGAGGTGTTTGCTAGTAGTTGGGTACTGATGATATGGTTACGTTCGCCGGGTGGTGATAATTGTATGGATGGGAGGATATGTTATGAAGGGCATCTGAGTTAAGTTCGGATGAGAGATATTCATTATCAAGTGGTAACTTACGTGATCAGGATTGGCTAGTTAGATTCGATTATGGGTCCATGATGTGTGTAAATCGTTGTGTGAGGTTCTCACCTCACGAGTAATGGTATGGTGTGATAGTTATGAGTCGTTATATGAGTTTTCCGCATCATATGTTATACTTGTATGTGTATGTATGATATCTGTAAGTGACAGTGTGAGGTTCCGGCCTCATGAGTAATAGTATGGATGATATTCATAAGGTTATTATCTGTTATTCCATGTAATATGTTGCGTTGTGATCTAGTAAAGCGGTTTTAAGGAAGTCTTCTGGGCAAGGAAGTTGTACTGAGTCAGTGTCTATGGGAATGTATAAGTTGCGATGACTATCGATGTGGTTGTTGTGCCTCGGGTGGCGATCCGGGCACGATACTTCGTGTTGTGATACGAGTATTTTCGCGTTGCAGTGGCGCTGTTGAGGGAGGTGTTGCGATGCTGTCATCGGTTGTGGTGGAGTAGGCGGAATACTTATGAGACGAGTTTTCGAAAGTGTACACCAGTTATATAGATTGTTGTTTTGTTTACTGCTGCTTCCTGTGAGTTTCGGTCTGGACATATGGACTATTGTTTTGTTTATTGATATTTCTTACCAGTTTTGGCTTAGGAGTGAGGGTAAAGTATGATATGTAAGAGAGTTGCGCATGTGGTAGTTGTAATCATGGTATAGTGATATCCTGTTGATGGGACACATTTGTGAAGAGTTGTTAGAGTACTTTCGATCTTGTTTTGGATGAGGCATTGGTTGACATAGTTGTGACAAGAGTTTTGTGGAATGAGTGTGCGCTGAGCCAGAAGCGGCAACTGGTTCGTAATCTTTATTGGGACAGTTAGTGTAGGGTTTTGGGAACTAGTATTATATTAAGTTATGGATGAGTTTTACGGCAATAAACAGGAGTACTTAAGGATCTAGTGTGAGTGTATGTAACAATTGTGGATCGTGAGTTATGATTGTGGAGATAAGTGCATGTATAAAGAAGTATGTCGTTTATGGTATAGGTTAGGTGATGTGACGAATGAATTGAGGTATGAGAACGGCTAGAGTAAGAGAGCCTTAGATATATGAATGGATGTAGGTAGGTGTTGAAGCTATAGGCAGTTATCGGTGACATGCGGTGGTGATGAAGATAATAAGAAGATATAGCTAAAGATATAGTTTTAGTGAGTTACGAGGACGTAACATTTATCTTAAGAGGAGTAGAATGCGACAAACAGAGTTTGATGGTTGTACATGTTATAGTTTAATTGGAAGTTTGAGGGTTGGTATAGAATAAAGGATGGATTTGTGTTGTGGTTAATTTTATTACAGGTAAGGGGGCAATACTTGTAGTAGTATTATGTTTATGAGTGTGAGTAAACTTCGAGGACGAAGTTCGTTTTAAGGGTGGTAGAATGTAACATTCCGTTTTGGTGGTCGATCTTGTTTGGTTGATTGTCTTGGTATTAAGTTTGCTAGTGAGCGTTACGGGAGTAAGACAGAGTTGACAACACTTATGTTGTGGGTATTTGATAGTATTATGGAGTTAGTATCAAGAGGCTATGCTGTAGTTGAGACGATATCGTGAGCCGTGCTGTGGAAGTAAGCTTGGTGGAGTTAGTGTTAGGTGTTCATGTTTTATAGGTTGGGTTGGAACATCGGGGACAAAGTTTTTTTTAAGGAGAGAAGACTGTAATACTACGGTTTTCTTAGTCTGTTACTCAGCCGAATATGGCTTACTCGGCCGAGTAATGCGTCGTGTGTTCTTGGTCAGGCTACTGTCCAGGAATACTCGGCCGAGTATGGTAATACTCAACCGAGTAGGGGATACTCGGCCGAGTATACTCTATACTCGACTGAGTATCTGTTCTGAGGGAGATTATTTCCGCGGTTTGATTAGAGACGATTAGAGTTATAAATTAAGATTTACTGTTTCACTTTTTACGTTTTACAAAACCTAAAATATTATAGGTAACTCTAATCCTCTCTAATCTCTCCCAAGATCGTTGATGGTTCATGAGTCCCTGTTCATTTTTCCCTTGCGTCAATTTCATTGGTAAGTCTCTAGTGCTTTGTAATCAGTTAATAGGTTGTCTTTTAGGGTTTTGTCCTATTGATTTGGGTTAATTTGGGGGAATGGTTTATAGTGATGGTATGTGATTATTCGTGTGTAGGTGACAGTGTCATGGAGTATCGCTATTGATTTTTTGTGTGTGCTTGGATTGCAAAAAGGTAGGGTTTCCCTACTCGGTTTACTCTTTAATTGATTTAAGATTATGTGGTAATTGTTTGTACGATTGATATTGTGATTATCTGCTGGTGTTGGATTGGATTTTGGTGTTGGTGTGATGGTGGTTGTTGGTGATGTTCGCGAGGCGCGTCCTCGGTTCAGTGGAGTCACTTGCGGGAGTGGCTTCACGCCCTAGTTTCGCCCTCTGTGGAACCCGCCAGAGGAGGGGATGTGCACATTAATGAACATGGTTATCGCTCGTTAATGAACGGGGATTTGGTGGGTACGGCTGCGACCCCCACTAGCAGAGCTACACACTTTAGTGTGTAGTCAGTTACGAGGTATGTTTGGGAGTTGGAGGTGGATTGTGATCAGCTGTATATCCTATCGTACTTTGTCTTATTTTGATTATGCAGTAAACTGACCCCGTTATTGTTTTGTAAATCTGTGGTGATCCATTCGGGGATGGTGAGCAGATTGTGACAGGTGATGATGGTCATTAGCTTTGGAGACAAGATAGGAGTCATCACTTCGAGTCTAGCTTCCGCTGTCATGAGATTTACCTTTATAGTTTCAGTCGTTTGAGTACTAGTGAACATTGTTTTTGGATTTGGTTTTGGAACATGTAAACATTAAATCATTATACTCTAATAAATGTTGTTTTGGAATGGTAACTTTGATATACTAGCCTCGGAAAATCGAGATGGTGACGGTCTCTCATGCTCGGGTGGTCCTGGTAAGGCACCTTGGTATGTGGGGGTGTCACATAGGGAATCAGAATGTCACCATCTTTAGTGAGAATGTCACCAACTTAATAAGATCATCACATTTAAACACACCTACATATCACGCTATGATGGTCACATTTTAACACTAAAATATAACAATCTCAAAATGAAACTAAGGCAATCAGAATGTCACCATCTTTAGTGAGGATGTCACCATCTTTAGTGAGAATGTCACCAACTTAATAAGATCATCACATTTCAACACACCTACATATTACGTTGTGATGGTCACATTTTAACACTTAAGCATACAACATCAATTCTAGGAGAAGAAAAGATATTCTAAGTCACCATCTGAAGTGCAATATGTAACCATTTGCAGTTGTAATCACACTCAACAATTCTAAGTGAACAATAGATATTTTTAAGGACTTACGTCTTTATACTTCTTGTAGAGTTCCTCATCAGTAGGGAGGTCATCTGGTAGCGGAAGCGACAAACACCTAGGCCCTTTATTCTTTACAGTGGTCCTTTTCTCAGCTCTTTTCTCAGCTGGACGAGCTTCCCCATGCACTATGTACAACTTCCATTTCATCACTCACACTTTGAGCCGGGAGCCGGTAGAATGACTTCTCCAGATTAATGGAGACCGGGTACGTCTTTAGATCCCAGATCCCTATACCAAAGCCCTTATGGACAGTGTAAGCGTTGCATTCCTCCTTAACCCGCGCTTTCATCGCGTCATAGCTCCAATGTCTTATCAAGGGTAAGGTAGATTCTGCAGGCTCACCCCTCTAAAACAGCCGATGAAAGTAGAGCAAATGAAAGAACATTAGGCAGCCACCCATGCTTTTGCTATCGTTGTCCTTCCGTGAATCCACGGCATAATCAAAATGATCAAGCACGTAAGAGCACCGGTCCATGTTCGAAATGGCAGCAACATCCTCCATCGCCCTAATCAACCTCACGTCAACACGGTTGTGGACTGCTGGGACCAAGAAGGATCCCATTGCAAACAATACAAACAATTTTTCAAAATCTGGCCCACTTTGAACCAATTTCAGCATTTCACCTTTCACCTTGTCCAAAGATATATCTTTCTTCGGCAAAGCATCGAACTTCTCTCTCCAGAATTGCACCACCTCTTTATCGTCTGTTACCGCCGGTACCGACTAACCCATACATGGTAACATGAACATCATGTTTACTTACTGCGAAATGGACAAACCTATTAAATAAGAACAACCTTGTATGTTTATCATAACGCTTCAACAACCAATCAACTATAGTATGAATAAACTTAGATGCCTTCAGCTCTAGAAGCCCTCTGAACCCAATATCTTCAACGTCCTTCCTCTGAGTTGTCGATAAGTGCTCAATAACATAGTGTAGTGCAGCTGGTGACCCATGTCCCTCAACCTCCTTCAATTTCCTATTTCCGGACACAATTATTTAGTCATTAAAGAATAATATGAATTAACTATCATGGAGAGAAACAGTTGGTGCACACACAATTAAATGGTCACATAGTTTAGAACTGTAGGCAACTTATATTCCTTCCTTTCTCTGTCTTTTTTTAACCACTTTTATTTTTATCCCCTACACTTGTGGTTGACTTTCTCTTTGAGCTTTGGCCAACTTCCACCTCCTTTGAGCATTCTCCAACAGTGGCCTTTTTCCTCTCCACTTTCAAAGGCTCTGGTTGCACCACATGAATATCTGCGGGATCAGAATCAGCTTATAAAATTGCTAAAAAAAACAGTCATGTCACCATTAATTCCAATATTGATACCATTTTCATATATCCCAAAACAATTATAGATGTCACCATACTAAGGTAAGCTCGCTACACTACTATAATGTTGAACTCTATTAAACACATGTACATATTACAACTAAGATGGACACATTTTAATACCAAAAAAAATGTGTAATCATTTTTTTTACTTATTGTTGCCATTTTTAGATGCTTTCACACACAATCAACCACATCTCAGCTGACAAACGTGATGACATTTTTGACTATTAACAAACATGTCACCAGTTTAGAAGAATAGATGTCACCATATTAAGCTAAGCTGATTACACTACTCTAATGTTCAACTCAATTAAACACATGTACATATTACAACTAAGGTGATTACATTTTAATACTAAAAAATATGCCATCATTCTTCCTACTTATTGTTACCATTTTTAAATGCCTTCACATACATTCAGCCACATCAATAAATAGGTACATCAGCTAACAAAGATGGCGACATTTTTAGTACTAACATACATGTCACCATTTTAGACGTATAGATGTCACCACATTAAACTATGCTGATAATACTACTATAATGTTCATCTCAATTAAACACATGTACATATTACAACTTAGATGGTCACATTTTAGAACTATAAAATATGTCATTATTCTTCCTACTTATTGTTTCCTTTTTTTGATGCTTTCGCATTCAATCAACCACATCCTAAAATAGGTATCTCAGCTAACAAAGATTGTCACTTTTTTTTACTATTAACAGACATGTCACCATTTTAGAGGCATAGATGTTACCATATTAAACTAATATGATAATACTAATTTAATGTTCAACTCACTTAAACATACCTACATATAACAACTAAAATGGCCACATCTTAACGCTCTAACATATGTGTAGATACCTCATTTCTGCACCTCCCGCCAAACACCCAGTGATGATGGGCCGCATGTTTAGCACATGTCGCGATTTTATGACAATTCTTAAATCGGTTAATAAAAAGTAACTCGTACACTTGTGTCTACCTCATGGTTGTCATCTAGGTGTCATTACGGTCATTTTGGCAGTAATTAGAGTACATTTGGAGTCCAGGTCAAAAACCGTTTCCATTTTCTAAAACCGTCAATCCCGAGCCAAAAAGCGACGTGCTTGTCTACCTAAGGTTAGGATGTCATAAATTGTTAGGAGTATGTCTCATTTTGAGTCCCATGTCACTTCTTTAAGCGAAACTTAAGTTTACATTACAAAATGTGCATTTCATTTAGCTAAAATAACAACAAGACCTTTAGGCCTTTTTACAAGGTGATAACGACTTTTCTGGGTCTGGCCTATTTCAGAAAATGTTCTAGATGTTTGTCTTAGCTTTCAAACGCCACCAAAATCATCTTAATCCGAGTCTTGTAGAGAAAGTTATGCCTAAAATACGACAGGTTGTCAAACGCGCTTTCTTGCGCAGAAGGAAACTACCCGAGTGATAACGCACCAAGTGGTGCGCCTCTTCTGTGGGACGTAACACCTGCTGCGCCTTTTCTCAGGGCTTTTGTTTCATCGAAATTTCCGTGTTTCAGCCTAAGCCAATTTTTTCTTTCCTATTTCCTTCCGTATCCCTTTCCTAAACCCTACCTCGTGATTAGTATAAATAGAAGCCTTCGCCTCACATATTTTTCACGCAGTGTCCGCCCCTTCTCTTCTCCCTTTGCATTCTAAGACTGCGCTCTTGCTTTTCGACGCCTACGTTCTTGCTCTACGCGACTACGTAAGCCCAGATCATTTTGGGTACCAGTTACGTTGCATAGACCGACCAATATGACCACTGCACAATCATTAAACTAATATTTTAAATTACTTTTTTAAGGGCACTTTCATATTTGCATTAAAGTTCGAGTCGAGTTGCCACTAAAAACCGATTTAGTTAAATCTCGCGACGCTAACATGTAAATCTGAGGGTGTAAAACCCATTTAATATTATTTCATTATTTTTGTATCTTTTGTTTACGTTTGTACATCATATTAGTGCCAAAACACCTTTCAATCTTATATATATATATATATATATATATATATATATATATATATAGAGAGAGAGAGAGAGAGAGAGAGAGAGAGAGAGAGAGAGAGAGGTGGGATCCCGTGAGAACGATCATTCGGTGAGAACGGATATCTACCCACACCAATTAGTAACATTAACAACAAATACAACCTGGCAATTTAGTCAAATTAAACCCAAACACAAACCCATACAAACTAACACGATCTACACCCACATATCACAGTCAGCCACCGCCATAGACATCACCGGCAGCCACCACCGCCGTCAAAATCACCGGCCGACATCACCGACAACACCACACACCGCACACCATTATCACCAACGCACCTCCGACACAAACACAACCAGATCCGCTATTCTCACAACCCTCATTCCTCATCACCACCAACCACCCGTCGTCGCCGTCGTCATCAACAACCAGCATAGTAAGCGATGTCGAACATTCCCGATGACGTCGCAACTCCGGCTACACCATTGAACACCACCAATCTCCAACATTCCCGATTTTCAAAATCCAAATCTAGTTTCACCTTCATTCGATTGTTGTCGGCGACCAGTAAGATGGAGAGCCACCGACGAACAACCATAATACTGACGCAACTCCGGCGAGGCCATTTAGCATCACCAACAAATCTGCCTTCATTCGATTGCTCCTTCTTCCCCTTCAACCACCAAATTAGATTATTTATTAATTAATATTGGCATAAATCTACACGAATTATTGATGTATCTACACTAATTTTTGATGTATCTAGGCACTATTTTAATGTATCTAATATATATACACAAAATTAGTTATTATCAGTAGTAGTACCATACCTGTTTCTTTACCATTTATGTGATATTTGTACAGATTTTTTGGGTACGTGTATGTCAAAACATCCCTGGTCATTTTTTTATTAACCTCGAATAAATATATTTAAGTGGTATTCTAGTAAGTCATGGTCATGCTGATGGAAGAGGAATGTATATTTGGAGCTTATAAATGACCATTTCTTTGTTTCCGTCAAACTATACTTTGTAGATGATGGTTGTGAATGTATCTGAAGCAGACACATTAATAGATGGTTAAAACTGTATGTGTGGGAATTAAATCTACAATGCAAGATGGTATTAACAATTTCTGGAGGGTCCATTTATTACGTTATCTTTGTAACAGGTCGACTAGCCGCTACAAGCATGGAATTGGATTAGCTATTGGCTGCGAAGAGTATAATAAATGAGTCATTCATTTTATAGCTGTGAGTACATTCATTTTATTCACTGAATGCTCAACTTAAGACTTGGAGGTTTGTACTTCTTGGATCGAGTCATCTTTTATCAGCACCGAATTTCTAAAAGAACAATGCCAATTTTAAGTCGAAACAAGTCACTATCAACTTGGGAAGATGGGAAACAAGTAAAACGTGATCAGATGTTGGTGGTAGCAGTTGTCCAAACTTTAACTTAAAAAAATATTGATTAGTATTCATTAATAGCAAAGGGCAAACATATTAACTAACCAAATCAAAATGCCAGCACAAATGAAGAAACATGAAAGGCATTAATACAATTGAATTCAATTGATCAACTGATACTGTATGATTACAACTATCGCTTTCGGTTTCTCAGCACAAATGAACACCACTAATCTCCAACATTCATGATTTTCAAAACCCAGAACTGGTTTCGCCTTCATTCGATTGTTGCCGCCAATGACGACAACCAGTAAGATGGCACGCCACCGACGAACAACCATAATGCTGACGCAACTCCGGTGAGGCCATTGAGCATCACCAACAAATCCGCCTTCATTTGATTGCCCCTTCTTCCCCTTCAACCACCAAATTAGATTACTTAATTGATTAATATTGAATCTAGGCACTATTTTAATGTATCTAACATAGATACACAAAATTAGTTATTAGGTACATTAAAATTGGTTTGGGATACATCGATAAATAAACTAGATACACTAATTTCGCTTAGCTCCGACAGTGATGGATCCGATGATAGTTGGACGGAGAAAGTAGCTGAGTTTTCTCCGACGAGCGAAACCTTCTTATTTTTTGTAAATCTAAAAAATGGGATATTTCGGTACAGTTCGCAAGTGTTGGATACGAACTGCGGTGAAAAGAAAAAGGAGGGAGGCCGTAGTAGGCCTGACAGCCGCAATAATTAGGGTGAGCTCTGTTCGATCTCAAGTTAGCTTCCATCAGAAAACTCCGGTCATCAGACGATCATCAGTCGGCTCAATGGTGGTGACGGAGTTGTGCCTACATCAGCGATGTTCGCCGGCGTCGCTATTGATCGACATGGGGAGCGATGCTAATAGGTAACGATGGAAGACGAGGGTGTTTATGTTTTGATGAGGGAGGTGGAAATGGCATAAGGTATCTGATTGAGTCAAGGTTACGCCGGCGGCGGTTTCGCTGTGCTCCGGCGAGGTGACCGATGATGGGTTGGGTGGTGATAAGGAATAGGGTGATGTTTGGTTTGATTGAAATGTGAGGGTTGGGGTAACTGAGTCAGGAAGGTATTGAGTTTTGTTATTGATTTTGGCTGTTACCGTGAGATTTTAGTTAAGTTAGTTTGTTCTCACCGTTCTCACCGAATGGTCGTTCTCACCGGATCTCACCTCTCTCTCTCTCTCTCTCTCTCTCTCTCTCTATATATATATATATATATATATATATATATATATATATATATATATATATATATATATATATATATATATATATAGAGAGAGAGAGAGAAGAGAGAAGAAATGATCATGTAAGGCCATGATATATATTGAGTCCATAAGGTCTTTTGTGAGCCATTGGATGGAGGGAGATGGAGGGATGAGATGAACCCACCCAAAGTCATTATACAAGCAAATTAACACACTTTATTAATCCACCCTAATTAACCACTAATTTACTATATATTTGTTTTCTACCCACCCATTTCTCTCTCATCTCACACATTTCACTCTTCTCTTATCTCAAAACCTCAAAAAAAAACCCAAAAAATACAAATAAATAAAAAACCCAAAAAATCCAAATAAATAAAAAAAACCCAAAAAATCCAAATAAATAAAAAAACCGAAAAAATCTAAATAAATCAAAAAATCCAAATAAATCAAAAAACCAAATAAATCATTCATTTCTCTCTTCCTCATTCACCACCACCCACCACTATCCCACCCGACACCACCACCACCGCCGTCGGTAATTATATAAACTCGTTTTTTTTTTTTTTCCAGATTTTGCGTCTCGGTTTATTTCGTCATTTTTTTTTTTTTTTATCGATTTTGTGTTAAATTAGTTGTTTGGGGTCGGTTTATTCTATTTCTTAATTTTTGTTAGTTTTTGTTGTTATTTATTCTTTTCAAATCTATTCTTATTATACGGTTTTTAAATAAAAATTTCGGGTTTTAAATATCGTTTTTTTTTTGGTGATGTACTTTTTTTCAACTAAGATCTACTAAAATATTGACTAAAGTTATACAAATAAGGACTAAAGTTATACAAAAATTGACTAAAGTTATACAAAAATGAACCCAAGTTATACAAAAATAGACCAAAGTTATACAAAAAAAGACTAAAGTTATACAAAAATTGGACTAAAGTTATACAAAAAATTGGACTAAAGTTATACAAAAATGAACCAAAGTTATACAAAAATGGACCAAAGTTATACAAATATGGATTAAAGTTATACAAATATGGGCTAAAGTTATACAAATAAGGACTAAAGTTATACAAAAATGGACCAAAGTTATACAAAAATGAACCAAAGTTATACAAAAATGGACTAAAGTTATACAAACATGAACCAAAGTTATACAAAAATAGACCAAAGTTATACAAAAATGAACCAAAGTTATACAAAAATTGGACTAAAGTTATACAAAAAGTTGGACTAAAGTTATACAAAAAGTTGGACTAAAGTTATACAAAAATGAACCAAAGTTATACAAAAATGAACCAAAGTTATACAAAAATTGGACTAAAGTTATACAAAAATTTGACTAAAGTTATACAAAAAGTTGGACTAAAGTTATACAAAAATGAACCAAAGTTATACAAAAATGAACCAAAGTTATACAAAAATGAACCAAAGTTATACAAAAATGAACCAAACTTTAGTCCATTTTTGTATAACTTTGGTTCATTTTTGTATAACTTTGGTTCATTTTTGTATAACTTTGGTCCAATTTTTTGTATAACTTTGGTCAAATTTTTGTATAATTTTGGTCGATTTTTGTATAACTTTGGTCGATTTTTGTATAACTTTGGTTCATTTTTGTATAACTTTGGTTCATTTTTGTATAACTTTAGTCCAATTTTTTGTATAACTTTGGTTCATTTTTGTATAACTTTGGTTCATTTTTGTATAACTTTAGTCCATTGTTGTATGACTTTAGTCCAATTTTTGTATAACTTTAGTCTTTTTTTGTATAACTTTGGTCTATTTTTGTATAACTTTAGTCCTTATTTGTATAACTTCAGTCCAAATTTGTGTAATTTTAGTCCAAAATTGTATAACTTTATTCCATAAAAGTACAACTTCAGTCCAAAATTGTATAACTTTAGTCCAAAATTGTATAACTTTAATGCACGCAGTGTATAACTGTAATAGACAAGATGTATAACTTTAATGCACCCAGTGTATAACTTTAATGTTTTAAGTGTATAACTTTAGTCGTAAATAGTATAACTTTTATAAAAACCAAATAAATATGAAAAATCGTAATTAATCAACAAATATTAAATCTGAAAAAAAAATTAAATAATAACAAAAACCAAAAAAACTCATAATAACAAAAACAAAAAACCAAATAACAATAATAAAACCAAAAAACCAACAACCCAACCCAACCCGAAATCTGAAATAAACCAAATAACAATAAAAAAAAACCAAATTTAAATATCGTGTGTATAACTCTAATGCACGCAGTGTATAACTTTAATAGACAATATGTATAACTTTAGTCCAAAAAATCAAATAACAATAACAACCCAATAAAAAAAAAAACAAAAACAAAGAACAAAAACAAAACAAAAAAAAACCAAAACAAAAAAAAACCAAATAAAAACAGACGCATAGAGGCTTTGGCAGCTTCAACAACAAACCATACCAAATAAAAACCAAAACAAAAAAAAAACAAAATGGCAAGAGATCTGGAAAACGTAAAAAAAAACTCTTGCTATAAAAACAAAATCGAAAAAAAGAGAAAGGAAGAGGAAAAGGGGAGATCTGAAAACCAAAAAAAATGGAAGGAGGAGGAAGGAAGGACGGCGGGAGGAGGAAGGTCGGTGGAGGGAGGATTGGCGGCAGGAGGTGCGGGGGTGACGGCGGGTTTGGTGGTCACCATTGGTCGGGTGTTGGGGGGGGGGGGGGGGTGTTGCGGGGTGTTGCGGGGTCGTGCGGGGTCGTGTGGCGGCGTGAATGGAGGGAGTCAGCCGGGTTGTGAATGGTGGTATCTGGGGTGGGGGTAGGTGTGTGGTGGTTTCGGGTTAGAGAGGAGGGTGGCAGTCGGGTTGTCGGGTCGTTGTTGGTGTTGTTGCTGGTTGATTTCGGTGTTGTTGTTGGTTGTTGTAGCTGGTTGATGTCGGTGGTGTTGTTGTTGGTTGTTGTTGTGGTTGCGGTGGTGGGTCGGGTGTGGTGTCGGGTCGTTGTTGGTGTTGTTGCTGGTTGGTTTTGGGGTTTTTTTTTTTTGTTTGGTTTTTTTTTAGTTTCAGTTTGGGTTTTTTTTTTGTTTAGAGAGGGTGGGAGGAAAATGAGAGAGAAAGAGTGAATGAGAGAAATGAGAGAGGATGAGTGAATGAGGAAGTGAGTTGGGAGATTAGAATGGTGGAAGAGTTGTACAAAATTAGGTAGAGTTATACACAATTAGGGAGGGAGATTAGAGAGGTTCATTTGTGACCCTTGAATGAGATGTAATCTCATCCCTCCATCCCTTCCATCCAAAGGCCCTTATAAGGACTTAGGGACTTATTAGATGTAGTGGCCTTAGAAGAACCCTTCTATATATATATATATATATATATATATATATATATATATATATATATATATATATATATATATATATATATATATATATATATATATATATATATATATATATATATATATATATATAGGTGAGATCCTAGTGAGAACGACCATTCGGTGAGAACACACTAGATACATTAGAATATATATATATATAAGAGGTGCACTTTTTTTTTGTTTTTTTACCAAATCTCATATACACTTTTAACTAAAGTAGGTACACTTTATACCAAAATTCTATATACGCATTTTAAGAATGTAGATAAAGCTTTTTTTTTTTTTTTTTTTTTTTTTTTTTTTTTACCAAATCTCATATACACTTTTAACTAAAGTAGGTACACTTTTTTTTACCAAAATTCTATATACGCATTTTAAGAATGTAGATACACCTTTTTTTTGTTTTTACCAAATCTCATATACACTTTTAACTAACGTAGGTACACTTTTTACAAAATTCTATATACGCATTTTAAGAATGTAGATATACCCCTTTTTTTTTTTTTTTTTTTTTTTTTTTTTTTTTTTTTTTTTTTTACCAAATCTTATATACACTTTTAACTAAAGTAGGTACACTTTTTACCAAAATTCTATGCGCATTTTAAGAATGTAGATACACCTTTTTTTTTTTTACCAAATCTCATATACACTTTTAACTAAAGTAGGTACACTTTTTTACCAAAATTCTATATACGCATTTTAAGAATGTAGATACACCTTTTTTGGTAGAATGTATTATTGATTCCGAGAATTTATGATATTGTTAACCAAAAGTGGAGAAATATATGTTAGATATACTTTTTTTTTAACAAAATCTTAGGTACACTAAAACATATCGTAGATACACCTTTTTTTTTCATAATTCTAGATACATTTTTTGTCGATGTAGATACATTTTTTTATTTTTTACCAAATCTCAGATACATTCTATACTATCGTAGATACACTTTTTTTACATGTATTCTAGGTACACTTTTATCCATACTAGGTACACTTTTTTCCATCCTAGATACACAAAAAAATACAAATTATCTAGATATACTAAATATTATCCAACGGCCAATAATTTTTACAATATCAATTTCATCACTATATGATTACGTGTTTTTGGGGGCACAAATTTCATCGAAATATTCATACTATTTATCTGTACAAACTAGAAAGAGCTACAAGATTAACAAGAAGCCCCTAAAAGTGTGCAAACACCAAAATGAAGTGAGTTACCAAAAAAAATGCATTCGACATATATTCTGTATTCTCATATGTACATTCGATTATTGTCAACAAACAATCTATAGAATTAATTAATGGTTAACAAAAAGTTCACTCTAACCAAGAATTGTTCATTTTGCTGTTTGCACACTTTTAGGGGCTTCTGAAGCGTCAAAATCATAGTCGATCCAACAACTTAACCTCGACATTCATAAAAACCCGGGTTAATCAAAATCATAGTCGATCAAGTTACGACCAGATAGGTCAAATAATTAAGTCGTGTTGGTAAATTTATTACAATTACATTTAATAGAGAGTTAGAAAAATAAATACAGCCGGAAAGAATAAGGAATGATCGATGAATAAGTAAAATAAATAGAGAAAAAATCGATTAATTAAGCTCAAATTTATGACGAACCAATCACATTTAATTCATCAAATACATGCACTTAATATCAATTCACTTGACTAATAATTAAATAACCATATCATTCAATAATCTTCTTCAATTCATTGCTCTTCCAATTTTAGACACTCCCACTCCATAGATATATTCCACAAAAAACATTCCCAATTACCAAGCTCAATACTTTGTTTCCATTTTATATTCTTTGCAAGACGGTCTCACACGGTAAGACGGTCCATTTGTGTAAAAATCATTCTTTTATTGATTGCAATAAATGAATGTTTTTTTCTAGAAAATGACCGTCAGACTGTCTTATTTTAGAATTTGTGTTTAATGAAAGGTAAACAAATGATTGAGACAGAAAAGGAAGAGAAAGGAGACTAACAAGAATACGGGCGGCGAGAGAGTGAGAAGGACCGCGAGAGGAAAGAGAAGAAAGAGCAACTTCAGCAGCAGAATGTTCAGCTTGACGAAGGGTAGTACATTAATTAGGAGACTCAAAGTTTTCACCATTAAAGTTAACAAAGTGATATACAGTATATATTTCTACAAAGACATGAAATTGATTGATTGATTGATTAGACGAGATTGGAAGGTCTATCGATTTGGTATCGGAAATACCCTTTTTTTTTTTTTTTTTTGGTAGAATGTAAGAATTCTATTAATAAAATTGGGCTACTACAAACCTAGTTTATCAACCAAGACAACAAATTAGAGGGTACATATATACCCCTGCTCAACTTACTCACTAACCATTACATCAATTCCACACTAACTGTTTCCTAGCCTTAGCCACTCTGCCCATCCAACTTTGAACATCAGACTGGACCCTTTTCCAGACAACCTCCGGATGCCATACCAGATGGTTAAACTGGCAGTTATTACGAGCCCACCATACATGGTACACCAATGCTTGCACTACTAAAGAAATGAATTTCCGTCTGTTCTGATTTTGAGCTTGCCACCAACTCAAAACATTACTCTTAGGAATCACTAACCCACTCCAGTCATGAATAAATAGCAGGATCTTCTTACTATAAGAGCAAGAGAAGAAAAGATGAGCATGGTCTTCATCTGCATCTAAACAAAGAGAGCAAAGTAAGTCACTGCATTGAAACATTCTGCTGAGCCTGTCTTTGGTCAGAAGACGGAAATACTTACATGAGACTAAAGCGTGTCACCACCATACTTGCGTCACCCCTGCCGCGACATCACCGACACACCAAATGGCACCGGCGCACCATGAAACCATACAAAAACCAAGCACAGCTTTACCGTTTCTCTACCTCGAGCATAATCAATGAATTTGAATTATGGTCGTCGAAGATGGTGATAGACTGACAGTGGTCGCCATTACAACAACTTCGACCACCTTCATCGGCATCGCTCTGAAAATCGAACCAAAAATTAGAGTAAGAGAGAGGATACGAGAGGGAGTTTAACCTGATTTATCCACAAATATCATTTCCAATGCGTCGCCGGCGGGGAGGATGGTGGCGACAAGGTGATCACGGTGGCAAGCGTCGACACTGGCAGTTGAGGGAAGAAAACGAAGAAGAAACACAAAATTTGTACTGAAGATTGCAGTATGTTGAAGGTGTATGGCTGTGGTGGCTGGCGGAGATCCGGCGCCGACGAGGTGTAGTCGAACCTCCGGTGGTCATCTGGCGGTGTGTGAGGGTGGTTGCCTAGTGGCTGGTTTTAGCAAATGGTAATGGTGCTATGGCACTGTGTTTGAGAAAATGGATTTATCGGGAATAAAAGGGTGGTTAGTAGGGATTAGATTAGCTTGTTCTCACCGTTCTCCCCGAATGACCGTTCTCACGGATCTTATATATATATATATATATATATATATATATATATATATATATATATATATATATATATATATATATATATATATATATATATATATATATATATATATATATAAAGCTGGGTTGAAGCTTTGTGAATGCGCCATGTGTCAACCCAGCCTTAAATACAAGTATTAATTAAAGCTGAACATTAAATATACATAATAAATGCTGTATAAATCTCAGCAAAATATTAATTATAATTTAATAAATTTTATTATAAAAATACATTAAATAATTACGGTGATTTGATTCTAAATTTATTAAAAAATTCTAAAATGTAAATAATTACGTTCATTGCGAAAAATGCTTTAAATTGAGTATAATTTTTATTATATTTATTGAAATATTTTGATTTGTAAAGATGATTAAAGTGAGTGTCTCATAATATTTTATGTTTACGTAAAAAGACATTTTGAGAAAGTTATAAAACTTAGATCATTAAATCCTAAGAAAAATATATTTGGAAGAGTCATTGTATTTCTTAAAAACACAATTTAAAGAAAATTACTAAGAGTCATAGTGTGATAACGAGTATGTGTACGAGTATGTATGTACACAGTGATCGCGAGTGAATTTGAATAATCAAAATAAAAGTAATGATTATTAAATAATCTAATATTATAAACGACATGAAAAAGTAGAAAAAACGTTACATTTTTTATTTTTCTTTAAGATCTTCAATTAAAATATGTATACGTCAAGTATAAATATTGATTATGACTAACTAAATATTACTTTTAGTTAAATATTTAACCTCAAAAAATATTATTTGAGAAAGTTCAACCTATTTTATTTTTATTTACAGGTAAACTCTTAAACATCATTTATATGTAGTTGTTTAAAAATACAAAAGGTGCAATTCTTATATATATGTTTGACACATAACACATGCAATACACAATCAAACCATTTGAATAAGTTGAGTTTGAACTCTATATATTTGATGCATAAATATCACACATTATACATAAAAAAATTAAAAATTACATAAAATTATATTCACATCATTTTGAACAAATATTAATTGATTTGGAACATAATAATCGTGAAATGATATAATTTGACAACTTAATGTTGATTGTTGCATTATTCGAATTAATTTTATTTTAATTAATATTATATTTGATCAGTCACAAAATAATTTATAAAACGTTGATCATGCGTAATTAATTATCACTTATTAGTTTTAATTAAAATTGTATGCATTTAATTTAAAACATTGCAGTTAAACCTAAAAAAAATAATTTGAGAAAAAATAATTTATTTTTATTTATAAGTAAAAATATTAAAGGTCATATATAAATTATGTTATTTTTATTCAATTATAATAATAAAATTTTAAAACAGGCCGCCCGAAGCGCGGGATACTACCTAGTCTTTAATAAAATTAAGCTTTAAAACCGAGATTAAGCAATCAGACTTGTTTGACGCCTAGAGAAAATGCATCAGACGATGCGCCTCTTAGAAGGATTACATCATCTGTTGCGTTTCTTCTGGGGTTGCCTGATCTGCTGATCGTCTTCCCTTTTCGTCTTTGTTTATGTGCCTAACTCCTTTTTTGGTCCGAGGATCTTTTCAGATCCGAGGAAGATCAGTTTTCTTATTTTATTTTATTTTCCAATATTTTTCCAAAGTCCTAATCTTTTATTTGGTTAATTTGATTTTAGATCTCTAATAATTCAATATTTGACGATTTAAATTCAATTAATCAAATCTTTTGATTTTAAATCTCTAGTAATTAATATTAGAAGGTTTAAATTCAATTCTTTTCAGTTTTATTTTTCTAAATTAATTTTCAAAGATTCAAACTTTATTTCTTTTAGGTTTAGTTTAGAATCATTAGTAATTAATATTAATCGGTCTTATTCTAAATCTAATTCAACACTTTTCTATCTTTTATTTATATACTTCCTTTTATTTTACTTAGTTTATTTTGTTTATTTTCTAAATACCATTCCATAAATAAAACCAAACCATTTTCCTAATTAATCAACTCTAACAACCAACCGGATAAAATCATAGAGGAAAAAAAGATGGTTAGATATAGAGAGAGAAAAATATAAGAAAACACAAAAAAAGAGGAACCCTAGGGATCTGCTATGGCGGCTGCAAAATCTACTTCGAAAAATTCAACAAAAAATCAAAAAATTTCATCGATGATGAACACTAATAAGTTCGATCTTCTTTCTCATGACAATATAGAAGAATTTCTGGCTCTAACCAAAGTTACTCAAGGACCCACAAGTGCAGATGCGCTTAAAGAAAAATCAATCCATGAAGTTGTGGGAATTCCTGCGGTAAATATTGAGGTTCTTGTGGAAGATGTAACAGAGGAAGAGGCTGGCAGCACTACCATGCCGAGTTTGCCGGTTATTGAGGAGGAACCAGCTGGGTTGCTTCAATTTACTGCAAAGGAGGTGAAAGTGGAGCTTGAGTACTGGAAGAACTTTGTTTACTGTTTCATCTTAGGGCCTAACCCCCCTGGGACATTGTGGAAGGATACATCAGGAGATTATGGGTTAACCATCAGGTAGATAAGCTTTCCTTCTTACCGAATGGTGTATTCATGGTTAGATTCCATTCGAAAGGTGCTAAGGAGGCTGTTTTACGACAGGGACACTTCCTGTTTGACAACAAGCCTCTTATAGTTAAGCCTTGGACCCCTGATGTGGAACTATTTAAGCATGAGGTCAAGTCTGTACCTGTGTGGGTCAAATTACACAAACTACCTCTGAAATTCTGGGGTAAAGAAATAACACGTATCTCAGGTTTGATTGGGGAATATATTAAGTGTGATTTGGCCACTGAGGATAAGACTAAGATTGGGTATGCTAGAGTAATGGTTGGATTAATGATAGGCAACCCTATTCCTGAAAAAGGTAAAAGTTTTGGATGAGAATGGTGATCTAATGATTATTGATGTCGAATTTGAGTGGAAACCTCTTGTTTGTGATGGATGCAAGGGCATTGGGCATAGTACTACAGAGTGTAGGAAGTCCAAGAAGAAGCAGCCAGTGGTGTCTAACACAAAGAAAACTACTGCTAAGGTGTGGAAACCTAAAGCACCATCTAAAGAGATAGTTCAGAAGGACAAAACCCCAGTGACAACAGTAATTACATCGCCAAATGTTGCCACCACGTCCAAAATCCCCGTGGAATTACAACTCCAAAATCCTGTGGTCTGGCATAACTCTGGGAGGTACTCAATGGGCCCTGCTCCTGCTAAACCCATAGGGAGACTCAGTAGACAAGACATTAGTGAAGGAGGGTATACTGTGCACAGATTTGGACAACATACCTTCCTGAAAACTTTGAATCACTCTCATACACCCAAGGTAGGCATTGGGACAAGTGGTAATGCTCCTCACGTTGTGGTGAGGAATGCATAGCCTTGGGTTTTGGAACATGAGGGGCTTGAATAACCCTACCAAACAGAAACATGTTAAGTAGTTTATGCATATGAATAAGGTGGGTTTATTTAGGCTCCTTGAGACAAAGGTGAAAGCCTTGTCTTTAAATAGTATAAATGGAATAATGGTTGATGGTTGGAGTATATCTACTAATAATAGATGGCACAAGGGTGGTAGGATTTGGATATTATGGAATCCAGATATTTTTCTTATTGAGTTTTATGATTATTCTGCCCAATGCATCAACATGAAAGTTACTGAAGTTGTTATCACTAAACTGTTTTATGTGTCTTTGGTATATGCATTTAATGAGCTGCAAGACAGGAGAAGTCTATGGGATCAACTTATCAAATTTGCATTTGTGATGAATGGGCCTTGGATGGTAGCTGGAGATTTTAATTGTGTACTGTATCACACTAAAAGGCTGGGTGGTGAGAGTTCAGATGCAGAGATTGATGAGATCCAGAGTTGTTTGGATGCTTGTGGATTGGTGGATAGTCCTGCAAAAGGGGCACTATACACATGGAATAATAAGCAAGATGCAAGCACCAGAGTTTTTAGCAGACTCGACAGAGTACTAATTAATAGTGATTGGAGTATGATGATGAGTGATTTGTACGCCCATTTCTTACCTGAAGGCACCTTTGACCATACTCCTTGTATAATCAAGAGTTCTGATCAGCTTGATACTTTTAAGAGACCTTTCAAGTATTATAACATGTGGGGGCAAGGATCATAGGTTTTTACCTAACCTAAAAAGTCGGTGGCCTGTTCAGTTCCAAGGCACTAAGATGTTCAAAGTGGTTAGAAAGCTTAAATTGTTCAAGAATCATCTTAGGCAATTTAACAAGGATCATTTTGCTGATATTGAGAGTACCACTATTTTGGCCTTGAGACATTTGGAGGCTATTTAGATTAAGATTGCAGAGGATCCTAGTAATAATTATTGGTTGAATATGGAGAAACAAGCTGTGGAAGAATATAAAACATTACAGGGAGCTTGTACCTTATTTCTCAGTCAGAAAGCTAAGCTAGGATGGAATAAAGAGGGAGATAATAATACAAAATATTTCGATGGTGTTATCAGAAGTAGAGTTATCAAGAATCAGGTCCTGAGTGTGAAAGATGTTAGGGGTCAGGAACATTCTGATCCTCAAGCAGTCAAGGATGCCTTCCATGAATATTATAAAGATCTATTGGGGATTGCTATTCAGACTGATAAGGTTGACACTCAGATTACCAGAAGAGACAGGGTGTGTGCTGCTGTTCAACAGGATGTCCTAATGATGCCTGTGACTAAGCAGAAAGTCAAAGCTGCTATCTTCTCTATTCCTGAACATAAAGCACCTGGACCGGATGGGTACTCAAGTGCCTTCTTCAAAGATTCGTGGAACATTATAGGGGATGAAGTTTGTGATTCTATCCAAGACTTTTTTAGAACTGGCAAGCTCCTCAAACAGTTGAATGCTACTACCATTACCCTTATTCCTAAATGCAAGATGCCTACCCATGTTCATCAATTCAGACCTATTACCTGTTGCAACGTTCTATACAAATGTATCTCCAAAATTATTTGCAACAGGCTATCTGTAGTTTTGCCTGAGTTGGTGAGTATGAATCAAGGGGGATTTTTTAAGGGGAGGAGTATAATAGAGAATATAATGGTCTGTCAATACTTGGTGAGGATGTACAACAGACAAACTTGCTCTGCTCGATGTATGTTCAAGATGGACCTCATGAAGGCTTATGACTCTGTTAGCTGGATGTTTTTAGAAGAGATTTTGAAAGTATGATACCACCATATACCAAGGTGCCTTACCAGGACCACCCTAGCATGAGAGACCGTCACCATCTCGGTTTTCCGAGGCTAGTATATCAAAGTTACCATTCCAAAACAACAATTATTAAGGTATAACGAATTAATGTTTACATGTTCCAAAACCAATTCCAAAAACAATGTTCACTAGTACTCAAACAACTGAAACTATAAAGATAAATCTCATGACAGCGGAAGCTAGACTCAAGTGATGACTCCTTATCTCGTCCCCAAAGCTAATAATCATCATCACCTGTCACAATATGCTCACCATCCCCGAATGGATCACCATAGATTTTACAAAATAACAACGGGGTCAGTTTACTTCATAATCAAAATAAGACAAGCACGATAAGATAAACAACTGATCATCATCCACCTCTAACTCCCAATCACATCAAGTAACTAACTACACACTAAAGTGTGTAGCCCTGCCAGTGGGGGACCGTAGCCTTGCCTACCTAAGCCCCGCTCATCAATGAGCGATAACCCTGTTCATTAATGTGCACATCCCCTCCTGTGGCGGGTTCCACAGAGGGCGAAACTAGGGCGTGAAGCCACTCCCGCAAGTGACTCCACTCAGCCGAGGACGCACCTCGTGAACATCATCAACCATCTCAACACCAACACCGAACTCCAATCCAACAACAGTAATCAATCATGATATCAATCGTACAAACAATTACAACATATATTAAATCAATTAAACAGTAAACGGAGTAGAGGAAACCCTACCTTTTCGCAATCCAAGCACACAAAAGCAATCAATAGCAATTCCCCATGACACCGTCACCTACACACAATAATAACATAATTCTAATTACCACATGCCAAAACCCATTTCCACAAATCACAAATTAGGGAAAAACCCTAAAAGACAAATTAATGAAACTTATGAAATCAGAGGCTTATGGGCACAACCGACGCAAGGAAAGATGAACTAGACTCACGAACGATCCACGCAATTGAGAGAGAGGTTTGGAGAGGATTAGAATTATGTTGTGCTGCTTAGGTTTTATTAAAATGATTAAGAACCGTAAATCCCGTTTTTATAACTCTAATCCTTTCTAAATCAAACCACGGAAATAAACCTTGTCAGACTGGATACTCGGTCGAGTATACCCATACTCGGCCGAGTATTCCTGGACAGTAGTCCGTCCAGAAACACACGACACACTTACTCGGCCGAGTAAGCCATATTCGGCCGAGTAACCAACTTAAAAAACCGTAGTATTACAGTCTTCCCTCCTTAAAAAGAACTTCGTCCCCGAAGTTCCAACTCAACCTATAAAACAGCAATCTATATAACTGATTTATACTTTCGAAAGTTCGTCTCATCAGTAAATAAACAACAATCTATATAACCGTGCCCGGATCGCCACTCGAGGCACAACAACCATATCGATAGTAAACGCAACTTTTACAATCCCTTAACACTGACTCAGTACAACTTCCTTGACCAGAAGACTTTCTTAAAACCGCTTTACTAGATCACAGCGCAACATACTACACTGAATAACATATAACGACTTATAACTATCACACCATACCATTACTCGTGAGGTCAAAACCTCACACAAACATTTACATATATCATGGACCCATAAACAAATATAACTAGCCAATCCTGATCACGTAAGTTACCACTTGATAAAGAATATCTCTCATCCGAACTTAACTCAGATGCCCTTCATAACATATCCTCCCATCCACATAATTATCACCACCTGGCGAACGTAACCATATCATCAGTACCCAACTACCAGCAAACACCTCCTATATCCACATCTTATACTCCTTCACATCCATATATACCAACCAGGCCTCCATAAAATCAACCTTTTTAGAACGACTAACTTCCCTATTTAACATCATCCTTAACCATTAGTGACAATACTATGACATCACCATCCTTCATGCGACTACTCTCTTACTATAACCTCTTAAAATAACAATCGTTTCTTCTCTTTGGTTATCATCCCAAATAACGAACATCAAATCCATCAACAAAATTTACCTCAACATTATTTCCAATTCCGTCCTTTATTATTTGCAGGTATAAACCGGAGAGGAGCATAATCAAGCTTAATACATGTCCCTATGCATGCATTTAGGATATGAGTTGAGTCAGAGCTTGGAGACTACTATTTTGAGATGCGTATAGAAGTAAGGAAGCTTAGAGGACAAAGGAAGAGCTTCATATTACTAGTGCCTATTTTTAAGAGCCATATCTCTAGTTCTACAAATTATAATCAGTTGATTCTAATTGGAGATGAAATTTTATCCTCTTAACTTTCCAACTCCACCAAAAACGCTCTATTTGCCCTAATAACGAAGAAATGGCGGCAGTTTGAAGTTCAATACGCGAAGCAGGAATTGCGTGCTAGAAAGTGATCGATCGAGTACTATAGTGATCGATCGAGTACTTAATGTCCTCGATCGAGAGGTGACTTTTTGATAGTGCTCAGTCGATTACCTAATGTCCTCGATCGAGAGGTTTTTGCTAGGATTTACTCGATCGAGGAGTTCAAATGTCCTCGATCGAGTACTTTTCTATCTGACGCAAGATTTTAATATCTTGTCATCGTATCTTAGCAAAATAAATATCTCTCCTATAAATAGGAGAGACTTAATTAGGTTTTATCATCGAGAATATCACTTTTTCTACTCTTTATACTATTCGACGTTACACTGCTCTTTATTTTCCGGATCTCGTTCTATGTAATCTTTCTCTTACTCTTCTTCTATTTAATCTATTTCTCTTTTGCACATCTCTTATTATTATGTTTGTTCTTGCTTTATCTTTCGTTATAGTTTTATTAGTTATTATGCGTAGCTAGCCCCTTAATGCTAGGATTAGGGGAGCCATGATAGTGAAATGATGATGCTTTAATCGGTTTAGGAGGTTTTGTTGTGAGAGTTATTAGATAGCAATATAACTGTAATTGTTAGGTTGAATGCATGCAACTGAATCAATTAATCCGGTTAAACTCAGACCTACATCGAGAGATTAGAATGAATAGACCTGTTATGAACAATAGAATACACTAATGAGGGTGAAAGCTAAGTTAATAGTATTTTAGGGCGGATAGCGGACCGAGAGGACCTTTCCTTTACCCTTCTCACATCAGACCGACTAACCTGCCTTTAGCTGATTTGTGTATTATCATGATGAACCGACATCCTGGCATCTTTCTCTCTTTTTGACCTCAATCCTTCTTACTCTTGCCCTTTAATTGTTGTTTCTTTTATTGCTCTTTAGTTTAGTCAAAATTACTCAAACCCCCAAATTGTGACCATAGACAGACTAGAATAGTGAGTAGATAGTGACCGCCTCCCTGTGGATACGATACCCGACTTGCCTCTACTGCATTAGTTAGAGCCAGTTGTTTTTATTTTTTATAGGGTTGCGATAGCCGTGTCATATCCCTAGAAAACCAAACATTCACCTCATACCGTTAATTGCCCAAAGAATTATACACTAGGCTCACCTCTTGATAATCCAAATTCCCAAACTCAGTCACTATCTACAAATCCACGTTGCGACATAACTCCATCTAAGTTCACTATATACCCCTCTTGTCCATCCCTCTACAACAACCTTTCTTTACATATATATTCTTAACCAACACAATCCTAACCATCTCCCTCTATAAATCCTTACACCTCTCAAGTTGTCACTATTCACATCCTTCCTTTCAATCTTTCATTCTCACGTTTCTTTACACTTACATCACTCTTGCCCATATACACTTACTTTTATATTACTCGACACGCGACTATATCACCCACCATATCTCACAAAACATGCTCCTTGTCTCGATTAGCTCATCAATCTTCCCTTTCTTTTTCCACTATCCCTCACAACCACATATAACACATGTCCTCCCAGTCCAACACATATCCCTCATAAGCCGGCATTCTCCATATCATAGCATCTGGTAACTTACGTATCAAGACCGTTACATATATAAAAGAATGCTTTAAGACCCAAAACATACATGTGCATATAACCTACTACTCAAAACATGTGTAAGAACGTAGCCGTCAACTCAAAACAACCGCCCAAAGAGATACTCGGTCGAGTGCATGACGTACTCTACCGAGTACAGGACATTCGGTCGAGTAATGAGACTACTCGGCCGAGCTCACGACTCCAGAAGCTGAACAGGATTATCACAGAAAGATTACTCGGCCGAATATAGGTTACTCAGTCGAGTATAAAAGATACTCGGCCGAGTAGGGCCTACTCAGTCGAGTATCGGCACAGTTCTCAGCAACGTCCAGTTTTCGTAAAACAGTTATATCTCACTTGTTACTTGGTCATTTTTGGCGTGTGACCTATCGGTAAAATCATAAGAGGAGAAGCTATCACCTCCGATTGGAATTACAAAAATATCGTTTCTAGAACTTGACTTAAGACAGTTTTAAGACAGCCCTTCCATAATTAGTCTTTATACAAATCAAATTTTCTGCACAAAACAACTTGAACATGAGTAAGGAAAACGATAACAACTCAATACCTCTAGAAACCAGTACATAGGTGAACTTTTATCATACTCATATGTAAATTAAACACAACATTCATATATATAGACGCATGACCTTAATCACATGCTACTACCAGCAAACCAAACATTAACATCATCATGATCATATACACATACCCCGCATCACATTACATATACTCCAATCACTTCCATTCAACCCAAAAATATACGTCATCCAACATATACTTAAAGGTACAAGTACAACACACATTACTTTCTCATTTCATCTAACAATTTTACAAAAATCACAGCTACACTTACAGCACACATTACTTTAAACACACAACGATTCCCAAGACACCCCCATGTTGACCGGCTAGAAATTGTAAGGGCCTCAATGCGACTTCGGGACGTCTCCCAAGTCTTTGCGGTAGCTCCAAACGACTCTCCCCGAGTTCATTTTATTTAGACTCCCTACGTTCATTAGGTTAATTGGTTTTAGGTTCCAGAATCGTTGCTCTGATACCACTTTGTGACACCTCCACATACCAAGGTGCCTTACCAGGACCACCCTAGCATGAGAGACCGTCACCATCTCGGTTTCCCGAGGCTAGTATATCAAAGTTACCATTCCAAAACAATAATTATTAAGGTATAACGAATTAATGTTGCAAAACCAATTCCAAAAACAATGTTCACTAGTACTCAAACAACTGAAACTATAAAGATAAATCTCATGACAATGGAAGCTAGACTCGAGTGATGATTCCCCATCTCATCCCCAAAGCTAATAATCATCATCACCTGTCACAATCTGCTCACCATCCCCAAATACATCACCAGAGATTTTACCAAACAACAACGGGGTCAGTTTACTGCACAATCAAAATAAGACAAGTACGATAAGATAAACAACTGATCATCATCCACCTCCAACTCCGAATCACATCAAGTAACTGACTACACACTAAAGTGGGTAGCCCTGCCAGTGGGGGACCGCAGCTTTGCCCACCTAAGCCCCGCTCATCAACGAGCGATAACCCTGTTCATTAATATGCACATCTAGGGATGGCAATGGAGCGGATCTGGATAGGGTCCGATAGGATCCAGATCCATATCCGCCACACCAACGTTGGATCCATATCCGACCCATATCCAGTGGATCCAAATTTTCCAGATCCATATCCAGATCCATTTTCAAATAAGTGGATCCATATCCAACCCATATCCACGGGGTCCGATAAATTAGGATCCATATCCTACCCATCAGGGTACGGATCCGCGGATCTGGATAGGGTCCAGGATCCGTTGCCATCTCTAACTTACAACTTGTGTACTATGTTTGTGTAATGTTAGTAGGGATGACAATGGACCGGATCTGGACAGGGTCCGATAGGATCCAGATCCATATCCGCCACACCAACGTTGGATCCATATCCGACCCATATCCAGCGGATCCAAATTTTCCAGATCCATATCCAGATCCATTTTCAAATAAGTGGATCCATATCCAACCCATATCCAAGGGGTCCGAAAAATTAGGATCCATATCCTACCCATCAGGGTCCGGATCCGCGGATCTGGATAGGGTCCAGGATCCGTTGCCATCTCTATGCACATCCCTTCCTGTGGCGGGTTCCACAGAGGGCAAAACTAGGGCGTGAAGCCACTCCCGCAAGTGACTCTACTCAGCCGAGGATGCACCTCGCGAACATCATCAACCATCTCAACACCAACACCGAACTCCAATTTAAAAACAGTAACCAATCATGATATCAATCGTACAAACAATTACAACACATATCTTAAATCAATTAAACAGTAAACAGAGTAGGGGAAACCCTACCTTTTCACAATTCAAGCACACACATGCAATCAATAGCAATTCCCCATGATACCGTCACCAACACATAATAATCACATAATTCCAATTACCACCTGCCAAAACCCCTTTCCCCCAAATCACAAATCAGGGCAAAACCCTAAAAGACAAATTAATGAAACTTATGAAATCAGAGGCTTACCAACACAATCGACTCAAGGAAAGATGAACTAGACTCACGAACGATCCACGGAATTGAGAGTGAGAGATTTGGAGACGATTAGAGTTACGTTGTGCTGCTTAGGTTATGTTAAAATGATTAAGAACTGCAAATCCCGTTTTTATAACTCTAATCCTTTCTAAATCAAACTGCGGAAATAAACCTCGGAATACTGGATACTCGGTCGAGTATAGAGTATACTCGGCCGAGTATCCTCTACTCGGTCGAGTATACCCATACTCGGCCTAGTATTCCTAGACAGTAGTCTGTCCAGAAACACATGACACACTTACTCGGCCGAGTAAGCCATATTCGGCTGAATAACCAACTTAGAAAAATGTAGTATTACACCTTTCAACTCCCAACTCATTTTTGGAACTTAATCATGGAATGTGTGAGTAGTGCTGCATATACTCTTAGTCTCAATGGTGATAATTTTGGTTTCTTCCAGAGGAAAAGGGGACTGAGGCAAGGGGATCCAATGTCTCCACTACTTTTCACTTTATGTATGGAATATCTAACAAGAATTATTGATTGTGCCACAGACAAGATGATATTTAATTACCACCCTCTTTGCAAACAAATGAAACTCACACATTTGATGTTTGCAGACGATCTGTTGATGTTTTGTAAAGGGGATGCACAATCCATTCCGGTACTGCTGTGGGCATTTGAATCCTTTTTCAGGGCTTCAGGACTAAAAATGAACTCACAAAAGTTCTGTGCATACTTCAATGGTGTTTGCCCTGGGTCAAAGAAGGATATCTTATCAGTTTCTGGGTTAAAAGAAGGTTCACTACCTTTTAAGTACCTAGGTGTGCCTATCACTGTAGGCAGGTTAGAAAAGTTTGATTGTGCAGTGCTCATTGATAAGATTGTTGAGAGGATCAGGAGTCTAGGGGCTAAGAAACTCTCATTTGCATGGAGATTAGTTCTTGTCAGAGTTGTATTATCTACCATGTATAGCTACTGTGCTTCTATGTTTGTTTTACCTAAGGGGGTCATGAACAGGGTAGATACAATTTGCAGGAACTATCTGTGGGAAGGGAGTACAGAGAATAATAAAGCTCCCTTGATAGCCTGGCATAAAGTATGTGTGCCTAAAAACGAAGGGGGTCTTGGACTCAGATTGAGCTCAGTTTGGAATATAGCTACTATTGGCAAACTGGTCTGGTGGTTGTCAGTGAAGCCTGATAAGCTCTGGGTCTAGTGGGTACATCATGTTTATTTAAAGGGTCAGTCCTGGCAATCATACTGTCCATCATCAGATACCAGTTGGCTCTGGAGAAAGGTATGTCAAATAAGAGACATTATCAGGGAGGGATTTATTGATGGGAATTGGAGTATTTGTTGGAATATGTGTCCTCCGACAATAATGCGATCACAACTGTTGATCATGATGATCACATGTTTAAGTCTCATTTTAAAGAATACAATTGGGAAGTAATTTTTACTGTCAACTGGTCCACACATATCGGTAATGATTGGCTGACTAGAGTTTGACATTACTGTCGTGCGACGGTGGTGACCAGTTGATCCCCTTAGGTCATACCTAAAGGGTAACACTCTTAATTGATCATTTAATTAATCATATGACGATACGGGTTAATTAATTTATTTAAAATTGACGGACGATTTTGGAAATAATATTTACGTGTCTCATTGTAATTTGATTAAATAAGATACGGTCTAAGTAATCGAATTGTTTTATTGCTTAGATGAAATTATTGTTTAAGGAAACAATTACATTTGAATGAATAAATTATTATAAATACAATATGTTGTTATTTATAATTGGTAAATTATTTTGGTACAAGTAATTATGAATTACTAAGTCGATTTTGTATGTGACGTATTTTTATTAATACGTTGATTTTTAATATGTTAAAAATACATAACAATTTTACATGACATGTGACATGTGATAAATTGACAAATTGACAAAGATAAAATGGAGTCCATTTTATCTAATATGACCGAAATTAAGGGGTGATATTAGGAAAATATTATGTTGATTAAGTAAGTGGTAAACATAATTATTTGCCTAAACCTAGCCATGAAAACCTAGTGGTTATTGTGAAGAGCACTTTGATCATGCATTGGGCATCACTACCTCCCCCTTCCACCCGGTTTTAAGAGGATAAAACCATGGGTTTTTCTCCTTAATTTTTACCAAAAATACACTACCTAAAATCATAAGTGCATTATTCATTCTTCACATCTAAAAATAAGAGTTTTTAGAGAGATAAAAATCCTTCCTTTTCTCCCTTCTCTTAGCCGAAATACTAAGAGATCAAATAATATTTTTGGTCAATTTTATACAAAATTAATATTGTTCTAGTAATAATAATATTAATTTTATTAAGTTGTTACTTTGGGTATTAATCCTTGGGAGGGATTCTCTACTTGAATCCTTGTTCATCCACTTAAGGAAGCTCAAGAACAAGTGAGTAGGAGAACTCACTTGTGCCCATTAAATCCGAAATCTTCAATGTAAGATGATGATTTCTTCTTTAATTTTTATTGTTTGCATGCATAAGATCGACATTTAATTTTATGACTAAATTAATTATCACATATATGAATATGTATAGTAATGAGATATAGATTTCCAACAGTATTGGTGTTGGGGGTTATTCGGTTAATGCTTGTTATAATTGGGTGAGAGATAAAAGGCCAGAAGTGGTCTGGCATAGAATTGCTTGGCTGATCTCAGGTCAAGCTTTAATGATGAAAGAGAAGTTATTCAGATTTCAGGTCACAACTGATGATGCGTGCTGTATTTGTGCTCTTGATACTGAAAGTCATGTACATCTTTTCCAGGATTGCACTTACAGTCAGAAGATCTATCGTAATCTTGTTGTGAAGCTTGTTACTGATATGGGTACTAGTACTACTAATCAGCTACAAATGATCAGAAGAAGAAGGTAGAGCAAGCTGAGGAAGCAGGTGACTCTTGCTACACTGTTGGCTGCTTGGTACCTGATATTGAATCAGAGAAATGAAGCACGGCTATTTCTTCGGGTGTTAAAACCAGATTTGGTAGCTGCTTAAGCTTTGCTTGATGTCCAAACTAGGCTACGAGTTAGTTGTCCAAAGTTTATTACTACTAAGGATAAGCTTTGGTTGTTTATAGTGCAATTAATGTAATATTAGCACCAAAATGTTGTGTGTTCAAAGAGTGTTTGTAATGCGGATTTTGATCATCAATGAAAAGCTTACATTTTAGCAAAAACAAAAACAAAAACAAAACCAACTGGATCTGACTTTCACAGTCGGAACCCGCCTAAGAGCAGACGCATGAAGTACTGCGCCTGTTCTAGAGGACGCACCTTCTGCTGCGCCTACTCCTTGTCAGTTTCTGCCTCTGAACTCATTCCTGTTTTGACGTAGTGTATATATTAATCAAGCATTATTCGTATTATCACCTATTTAACCATATTTTGAGTCTTTTAATTTATTTTGTCATTATTTCCTTATTTCTTTTATCTCATTTTCTATTTCAATTAATTTCCTTTTCTTTTAAATTTTCTTTTATTTCTTTCCTAAATCCCGTCTTTGGCATTTATATAATATATATTTAGTTGTAAATTATATTTTATTCTTTTGTATGCTTATTCACATGTAAATGAGTGTAATTCTTCACTCCGACTTAATTGAGTGCTAAATTGCTTGTCCATCGACAAAGTCTAAATTCTCACATGTTAGGATTAATCTATCGATGTCGCATTGCATGCATACAATTGACAATATATCAAGTATAAATAACTTCCCAGATCATTAGTAGAGGCCGCTATCGAGGCAGGCGGGATTAGGTGTTTGATTAAAATAGCTTCCTAATACATACCCTCACCCCTTACTCAAGATCTCTGTGAGCATCCGTGTTCATTGGCATCGCGAGAATCATTCTAGACATAGAATGCTAAGGGTAACGGATTTCTTAGTGTTCATGTCACTACTTTGTGTCTTGACATGACGCGAAGTATTCGAACGGTTCCAATTTTCCATAAAAACTGGTGGCGACGCCACAAATGCAGGCTTGTCAAACCATTCACCGGTTTCAATGCCTTTCAAATCAGTAACGGCTCATGACATGCTTTGGCCTCGCGCCGGAGTTCCGTGGGAGAAGTGACGCCGCCTCGAAACCAATGCGCTCAGCGCGTGTGGCTGTGTTCACAGTTTGGCGACTCCGCTGGGGATGATACACTTAGACTAAGTCTAGTGTTATCTAGGGTGAAACTTGAATAAGGTTAGGGAATAGTTTATATGAGACAGTTATCCGTTTTCATTACTCGACCTTCTTAGGTCATTTTAGCTAGCCTTCCTAGGCTTTTAACCCAACCAATTCGACCAATCGTCCCGTCTGGACGGTGCAGGTTCCTATTTGTGCCCAAAGATGGATAGCGATTGACGTCAACCATACCACGATGCTTACTCATGTTTATTCAAGAGCTTTCACTACTCGAGTGAATAGACTAGGAACCGACCCGACTCATGTTTGGCACGGACCTCTTCGCAGACCAGGGTATGATAGCTTGGTATGACAACCCACCCTTTTAAACCAAAACCTTTTAATTGCACTCAGCATACTGTTATAATGCCTATTTGTGTGTGAACATTGTGTGTGTTTTCCAAATCAATCACGTGTCTAAATTCCTCATTTATAAACAAAATAATGTCAAATTTTTTGTGTAAATAAAATTCAATTTCAAACCTTTCAAATATCACTTTTGTAAACCAAACCATGTCAAAATCTCTATAGATAATCCCTTTTCAATCCTAAAAAAAGACCATTTATAAACCAGATAATGCCGAATTTTCCGATTTTCAAATTTCAATTTTCCAAAAAAAAAAAATCCTTTTCAAAAATCCATTTTGTAAACTAAATAATGTCCAATTTTCTGTAGATGTAAAATCCATTTCCAATTACACAACACAAAAAAAAAACCCTTTTGTCAAATTCCATTCAATTCTCTATAAATAAAATCCTTTGTAAAAAAAAAAAATCAAAAAAAAAAAACTTAAAAATCCAAAAAACCCAAAAACGTTTTAAATCAAAATATTTTCAAACCATGTAAATGCAAATGTGTAAATTCAATTGGGCTAAGTCAAAGTCAAAATTCAAACCGCCTATGCCCTAGTCGGAACTCTGTCGAGTTATAAACCCGTCTTTCCTTACATTTTGGGTTTCAAATTCAAGTCAAGTCCTAAGGCGTCAAGCCGTCATTTTGGACCCCCTACCTCAATTCAGTCAGGATCTAAACATTTCCAACACCTAAGTCACACGTGCCCGAGTCGTACACAAAAGACTTAATGGGGCTCATCTTTCAAATCCATTTTCTTTCAAAACCGTCTTTTCAAAACCTTCCTAATGACACGTCCCAAACACGAGTCATCAATCCCGTCAATAAGGTCAATCATATAAAGGTCCGTCCGTCAAAGTCAACACTTAAGTCTAAGATCAAAGTCAAGCACCGGAACTCAAACACGAGAGGTCACTCACGACATTTCACGAATTCACAAGTCAAAGTCTAAATTTGTTATCTTGTCCTCGTGATTACTTGTCCCTTCTTGTACTAGTTTTTGCTTATCGCCTTAGTATGCGTGATCCCATGTCGAATCGAGTTGTAACGCGCATAATTTCTGTCCAGTAAGAATCCAGCAATTTCCAGCACTCAGCAAAGTCACGAAGCAGCTCAAGCCACAATCACCGTGTCTCTCCGAGACGCTTATGCCATGGTCCTACGAGTTCAAGCTACAGTGGAAAATTTGAGCATTCGTGATGTGACTCGTATTTACGCACATTTAGTCCCCTGACTAGCCTCGTTCCTACAATTTCTAGCATGGATTAGGGTCGTTTCTTATCTTTAGCTTCCTATTATGCATATTCTATGAGGTTTTGTGCCCTTGGTAGGAGAGGAGTTCTAGCCTTGCTTAAACGGAGCAAAATTGATCGCATCTAACGACCAAGCAACAAGGAGGAGACCAATACTAAAGGCCTAAATCAATAAAACAAGTAAATGGGCAATGATGAAGGACCCCCACGACCTCTAAACACTACTAGGATAACTCGAGATAGTGACGGGAAATCTGACGGAAAAAACAAACCGTCAGATAACACGGGAAACTGACAGATTTCTAACGGAAACACCGTCAGTAACGAGTCCTGACGGAAATTCCGTTAGATAATATTGGCGCGTTGACAAAGTCAATGGCACTAAATAGTATGTGACGGAAAATCCTTCAGAAAACCCTTAATTCTGACGGAATATCCGTCAGATGTTTCTCACACACTGTGGTGCACCCCAACTATTATAATAATTGGACATCTGACGGAATTTCCGTCAGTACTAGCTCAATTTTAACGGAATTTCCGTCAGACATTTCAGATATTTAACACACCGTGGTGCAACCCAACTGTCACAATAATTGAACATCTGACGGAAATTCCGTCAGTACGAGCTAAATTCTGACGGATTTTCCGTCAGATATTTTTCTTACTGTGGTGTGTTATAGTTGGGTGAATTATTGAGCATCTGATGGAATATCCGTCAGTAATAAAAAAATACTGACGGAATATCCGTCAGGAGCACAGAATAACTGACGGAATTTCCGTCAGACACGCCTTTTAACTCAAACGCAAACAAACTCCTTCGACACTTTACCAATTCATTTCCCCCTAATCACTTAAACCTCTAACCCTAACCCTCTAAAACCCGACACCACCACCACCCTCCTCCACTTCCGGCGCCACTACCACCACGCCGTCGCTGCCACTATTAGGTAATTTCCTTTGTCTTTTCTTCCTCTCTCCTTTCTCTTTTTCCTTTTCCTTTTCTTGTTTTCATTTTTTTTTGTGCTCCAACAGCCGTCGTCGTCCGTGCCGCCACTGTCCTTGCCTCCGCTGTCCTGCCACCTTCTTTCTCATTTTTCCTTTTTAATTATTTGTGAAGTTAATTAGGTATTTTTTAACCTCGTTTTAATTAATCTTTGTTTAATTAGCTTAATTGATTTAGGATAGTAGTTATTGTTGTAATTGTTGTTGAATTATTGTTGGTATTGATGTATGTTGACTTAGGATAGAAGCTCATTTTGTTTAAATGTATGTTGTGTTGTGAATTTTTTTTGAAGTGTTAATAATATTGTTAAAAATTGGAACTATTGTTAATTTGATTAGCTGTGTAATCTTAATGTTTCTTCTTCTTTTAATTCTTTGTTTCTTGTTGAACCATATAGCTTATATGTTTATGTTAGGATTCATTAATCTCATATGTTTACATATTCATAGTATGATAGTTTAATTTAGTCATAAAATTAAATCGGATCTTATGCATGCAAAACAATTACAAGTATAAGGAGAAAATCAATTCTTACATTGAGTGTTTCGGATAAATGGGCACTAGTAAGTTCACCCTCTTACTAGATCTTGAGCTTTCCTTATGGATGAACAATCTTCAAGTGTAGAATCTCTCCCCAAGGATTGTACCAAGATAATACCCTTAATAGTTTAATTAATATGAGACTAGTATTAATAAAACTACCCTTAAAATGACACAAAATAATTTGTATTTGCTCTTGATGTATTTCGGTCAAGAGGAGGTATTTTGTGAGATTTTGCTCTCTTATTCTTTCACAAAGTGTAGAGTAATTTTTTTTAGCACACTCAAAAATCACATACCTTTTTTGAGTTGTAGAATGAATGAATAATAATAGAAGACAAAACTCCTTCTATTTCTTATGGTTGGCCGAAATAATAGCCTTGGGTAGCATGCCCAATGCTTTTCCTTTTTGCTCTTCACAAGAGACTAGGCATGCAACCCTAGTTTTAGGTTTGTTCTTCTCAAGATGTTTAGCCTTGCATGCCTACACCCTAGGGTTATGATTGTGTTTGTAGAATAAAATAATTCAAACAAAAACAACCCTAAAACCCCTCCAATTTCGGTCACCCATATAACATGGTGGTCCATTTTATTTTTGTCATTTGTCAATTGTGACATATGTGACATGTTACATGACATGTTACATTATAATGCATTTTTAACATATTAAAAATCATCATATTAATAATATGTCACATACAAAAATAACTAGTAATTAATAATTACTTGTACCAAAATGGGTCATATGATTATAAACTACAACATCTTGTATTTATAATAAATTATTCATTATATTTTTAATTGTTTCATAAGCAATAAATTAATCTAAGTAATAAAACAATTCGATTACTTAGATCGAATCTTATTTAATCAAATTACAATAAGACACGTAATTTTACTCACAAAATCACTCGTCAATTTTAAGGAATTTAATTAACCCGTATCAGCATACGATTCATTAAATAATCAATTAAGAGCATTACCCTATAGGTATGACCTTAGGTGATCAACTGGTCACCACTGTCGCACGACAGTAATGTCAAACTCTAGTTAGCCAATCATTAACGATATATGTGGACTAGTTGACTAAGAAGTATTACTTTCCCTCATGTATTCTTAATATGAGATTTAAACATGTGATCATCATGATCGACAATTGTGATCGCATTATTGTCGGGGACACTTACTCCAACAATCTCCCACTTGTCCTCGACAAGTGTGCGTCACCAATTCTCTTGTCCTATTACTATCTCCCACTCAATGCAAGGTGTCTTTCGGGTCGTACTCGCAAGTGATCATATCGAGAGTGGTTTCCTCGATCTGGAGAATAACTGATTGACCGGAATTATCTACCATAGATACCTTCCGAGCGTGGCCACGCATTTCCAGTTTATTACTCCTCGAGTGGCCCTGAGATATTGTTTTAACCCGACAAAGGGGTGGACAATTCCTATCGCACTGTTCCCTTCGACTAGTCACAGCTCATCATAACCCAAAATAAGCCCTTTAACCCCATTTACGAAGGTCGTAGGATCATAAATCAAAGTTACTCTGAAATTGTGCCACCTTGGGCGAAGAGTCTTTAGTCAAAAGAATCGACTCATTAGAATACTATAGTAGCTCTTGCCACGACCAGGCTATATAAATTTGCCAGAACTCTATAAGCCGTCATTAGGCCCAACAAAGTGTTCCCAACAGTCTGCCTATGTGATTGACTAGTTATCTCATATGACTCTATGGCACTTGAACTTGCCATCAATTGCATCACACTCTAGTCACTTCGAGACGTCACCTCATACAGGTGACTATGGGCAAATACCATGTTAATTCGGGTTCACTTTAACGGGGTTCAATATTGTTTGTACAACCCGTTTGGATGTAACAAAGTAAGAAAAGAGTTTTTAAAGTAAAAACTCGAACGATAAATGCGATTATCACATATGAATAGTCAATACCTGATTACTACTTCATATTCTATAATCCAATTTGATCTTGAATGTAGTTGTTTATCTCAATTCAATTGAAATGACATGACTCATCATGTTAAGCCTATGAGAACGCTTTGGTTAGTAGGTTTTATCAACTTCTTGTACCTTACTTAACCTTACTACATACCCGTTTTCCTTTGTAATGTATACATTTGCATTACAAAACTTTCTGAGTACATGTCTAGATCCAATTTAGACATAAGCTCTCTAGTCATAGAACAGCTCCCCTTTTTTTTTCACGATTGGGGGACCCATCCCTCTCACACATCTCATGATTGCAAGTGTACTCAATTTCCATTGTAAGCATCTCTCATTGTTCTTTATTGCCTAGAACGATTCTAACAAATCCATTTCTTAAATAACATAGCCACAATGGTTCCTTAACCATCTTTAGGTGTTTTGAATACGGTTTTTGTCCGAAACCTTATACAATCTCAACAGTCATTAGTGTAAGCCCTTACACAAATTTGTGAATTGCATCAAAAACACTTAACTTTACATCCTTAATGCTTCCTCAAGCACTTAAGGATAATCTATATGGCTACTAGGTAACTATTACTTAAATTCGATTTGAAACAATTCCAATTCATCATACTCAAAGTATATGAAGTGTTATACATCATTACTCATTTAATTGATCCGGCAGCGGAAGCAAATGGAATCAATCAAATATGTTCAACTCGATTAAACTAATCATGAATCTTTATCAACAAAAGACTTCTTATTTGGCGCTAATATCATGTGGATTTATCTCCATAAATCTGGATATTATAGCTGTATTATATTACTCCAAAAGTCTTAAATCATTCCCAATGATCAATATGTCATCCCCATATAAGACTAATTAAAATTTCCGTAACTCCCACTAAACTTCATGTATAAACACAACTTCTCGACCCATCGAGAAAAGTTTTACAACATGATCAAATTATTGACTCCAACTCATTGATGTCCTACTTAAGACTATCTCTTAAGTTGCACATTGTCTTAGGATTGTAAGAATCTATAAAACTCATAACATGTATTGAATACATCCCTTCTAATTGAAGAAGTGGGTTTTAGATTCACTCGCTATATATATATCATCATAATGAAACACAATCCCAAAGAAGATCCGAATAGTGCAAAATACTTTGCAACTAATCAAGCTTTGATATCTCTCTTTGATATCCAACAATTCCACTTGGAATTTATTTCGGATTTTCATGGCTCTAAGCCTTGTATTGAGTTGTGACTTAAACACTCTCATGTAAGTCATATGTTCATTACTTTCCAGAAGTAACTTGAATCAACCAATTTATTTGTAAGTTGCAAGCTCTTTACTTTCTAAAAGTAACACGAATTCATCATCTTCAACAAGTGATAAGTTCAACCTCCTAGGTTTCGGAGAAACAACGTTATGTAGCCAAGAAAGACTGGTTTCTTGCGACATATAATTTTTGACACAATTCTTTTGTGGCTCTTGAATATTTTCTCCCACTCTGTCTTCTAGAAATAAACTTGTATTCTAGAGAGACAGCTTCACGAGCCACAAACGCGTTGTACTCGTGATTATTGTAAGGAAAAATGAGCATTTGTTTCTTGTGAAAACTTACAAGCATGGTACCCTACCATTTCATATCTCATATGAATCGTTTTAGATTTAGTGGAGAAATAGTTTAGACAATATGATAAAATCCCCAAAAGGATCAAGTAACTCAAAGTAACTTGATTAAAGTTCAAACCATATCGAATAGGGTTTGATTTCTTTATCTAACCACACATTATCCCATAATGCGTGCAAAGAGAGATTAACTTGTGATATTATATCACATTTCCTTTGGCTTGTATCAAAGTCTTCACTTAGATAATCCCATCACGACTAAATCGTGATTCCTGGAACCCTTTGAACTTCTTCAAAGATTTCTCTTTTTACCTTATGAAGTGAACACATTAGTGTCAACTTAAATCGTTGGTAAAAGAAAATGATCAACCTATTCTGGATCAATGATTTTCATCCTCGATCTCCTTTTCAACCAAAAGGCAGGAGACATCTGGCTTTGAATACAAGATACGCATATACCATAAGATTAACAATCTATTGGTTCCAAGAGTACTCGATAACTCTTTGCGTTCATCATTCCTGTAATAACCCGGATTATAAAACAAAGGAAAAACTTATATAAAGAGAATATCAGAGTACGATACTGATAAAAGGGTCAAGGTGGCGGAAACACCTGACCAATCCGGTTTGCTACTAAATCCAAAACCAAACTAATACATTATTCAAGGTTCTCAAAACATAAAAGAAACTCCTAATTTATTATTCATCTCGCCGCACAGCACTTCCCCAGCAAGATATCATCCAAATAGCAAACGTCTGAACAACCTGAGAATGGGGGTCGACAATCAGTCGGGAGTAACTAGATGCTCTCCCAGTCATGTTTATAACAATTGAATATAATCAACAATCAATAACAATTGAAAGGCATAAACATTAAACATGCGAGATCATCTATACTCATGAAAACCCAACATAGCTTACCATGACTTAATCAATCTTAAACGGATGCAAACATGCAAACCTAGACCATATGCAACCACTAGACCATGAACACTTACAAGACTAGTAGCGACAAACGACCCACAACAACCTAAGGAACAAAGCTAGCATTGAAGCATATCAAACATGGTGGCACACAATCCACAGCAACCGAAGGCACAAAGCTAGCAATCAAGCATAGCGAATAGAGCGAACGCCCGTTAGAGCATATAACCACTGCCTCTAACTTGCCAGAGCGTATAATCACTGCCTCTAGCTGACGGAGCGTATAACCACTGCCTCCACGGTACTATGTATAGCGTATAACCACTGCCTATATGTCTAAGACCTGGCCAGACTCTCGGTAAACCGAACGACACTCGGGGAACAGAGCGTATAACCACTGCCTCTGCCCAATCCCGAACATAGACCAAATAAATCCCGCATCAACGGGTGGCTTTGGTTCATTCCGATAGCACATAACCGTAACTACCGTAATCTATTCAAACTAGCCAACAAACAAATGAACAGTATAACCGACTATACTAACATGCGTGCACAACATCACGACTCAACTCATAGGATAGTATAACTGACCATCCTACTTATCATATGAACAAGAGTAACCAAAGATATATGCAACACAAGGACATACACGTTGAACACAATACAACATATGAAACAAGTATAAGCAACCAATGTTATAGTAACTTCAGCTATAACTTTAACATTAACCCTTCAATGTTATGGTAACCGTAACTGTAACCATAACATAAACTCTAGATGCGAGGTTATAGTAACCTCTACTATAACTTTAGTGTATATAACTTGAAGTTATACTACCTCAACCATAACCTTGACACGAAACTCAAAGTTATACTAGCATTAACCATAACCTTGAGCCATAATCCCAGGGTTACATTAGTTACAGCTATAACCTTGACTCGCACTTCAATGTTGTAGTAGGTTCGGCTATAATTAGAGTAACAACCCAAAGTTGTATTAACTTTAGCTATAACTCATGAATCATCATCAAGGTTATACTAGCTTTAGCTATAACTTTGGAGAGCACTCTTGGCCACCTATCATGCCGCCACTAGGGTTTGATTCGGAAACCCTAATTACGCTCATGACACCCATAATAAACATATAAACAACATACGGCATATAATTAATGCATTAAACATATACAAACATGTGAAACATATTTAATCATGATAACAAATAATCAAACATGTACCAATTTACACAAATCAATAATTAAATCATGTAAATTACATCAATTGGCATAAACACAATTAAAAGAAAACACCTAGTTATCTTAGTAAGCAAGTAAACCCTAGAGATCGTCTTCAACGATATAAACGTCCTCTCCAAGAGCAACTTCCACGCCTTCATTGAAATCATCCACGTGCCAAAGATAACGAAACTAATAAATATACTAACTATATATATATATATATATATATATATATATATATATATATATATATATATATATATATATATATATATATATATATATATATATATATATATATAAACTATAAAAACTATAAAAACTATAAAACTATGCGAAAACATAAGACTTACGAAGGAGATAGATAAATCCAAGAAGTAGGATCGATCTAAGCACGAAAGATGATGAAGGAAGGAGGAAGAGGAAGAACGGCACGAAACCCTAGGCGAGGGGCGTGCGGCACAAGGGAGAAAGAGAGGAGGAGAGAATTTAGGTTTAGGGTTTTGTGAGAAAAGAGAAGCAAGGGTTTGATTTCCCTTCTTATATATAGAGAAGCTCATGGGTTTATTCTAGGTTTAGGCCCAAAACTCACCCATCTGCACCAAAATCACGTGAGACCTAAGAGAGAAACGGGTCTTCACCGTTTTTCGAGCCCAACGTGCCCAAAAGACAAAAGGTGGATATTTTCCCGGAAAATAAAATATGAAATATGGGAAAATAAAATTATAGAATTATATTACGGAAATTAGGGGTGTTACAATCCAACTCCCTAAAAAGAAGTTTCGTCCTCGAAACTTGATAAGAGAACTACCTCACTCGAAAAGATGTGGATGCTTCTCTCGCATAGACGCTTCGGTTTCCCAAGTCTCTTGCTCCAACTTCTGACTCCTCCACAGAACCCGAACCAAAGGTACAACCTTATTCCTTAACCTTTTCTCCTGACGTTCCAAAATGCGAACAGGACGTTCCTCATAAGTCAGGTTAGGCTCAACCTCGATAACATCAGCCTGTAGAACATGAGAAGGATCACTGCGATAACGTCGCAACTGCGACACATGGAAAACATCATGAATCTTCGACAAGTTCGGAGGTAAAGCCAACCTATAGGCTACCTCGCCAACTCTCTCGAGCACCTCATACGGTCCAATGTACTTAGGACTAAGCTTGCCCTTAAGTCCAAACCTCTTAACACCTTTCATCGGTGAAACCTTAAGAAAAACTTTATCGCCAACCTCAAACTCAGTCGGCCCACGTCGCACGTCTGCATACGTCTTCTGTCGATCCTGGGTTGCCTTAAGCTTCTCACGGATCAGCCTCACTTGCTCAATCGATTCCCGAACCAACTCTGGACCAAGAACGACAGCCTCACTAGAATCGTCCCAACACAAAGGACTACGACACTTCCTTCCATAAAGTGCCTCAAACGGAACCATCTGAATACTAGCTTGGTAACTGTTGTTGTAGGAGAACTCCACAAGCGGTAAACTCTTCTCCCAACTAACTTGGAACTCCAAAGCGCACGCTCGCAACATATCCTCAAGCGTCTGAATCGTACGCTCAGTCTGACCATCAGTTACCGCATGAAAAGTCGTACTCATCTTAAGCTCACTACCCAAAGCCAACTGAAGCTTCTTCCAAAACTGAGAACAAAACCTCGGATCACGGTCAGAGATGATATCCTTAGGAACCCCATGAAGACGAATGATCTCTCGCTGATAAGCATTTGCTAGTTCCTCGAGACTCCAAGTCTCCTTCATTGGAATGAAATGCGCGACCTTAGTTAAACGATCAACCACGACCCAAATCTCATTCACTCCTCTCGGCGACCTCGGCAAACCCATGACGAAGTCCATCGAAATCGAATCCCATTTCCATGTGGGAATCTCCAAGGGTTGCAGTAGACCACCAGGTCTCTGATGTTCGAACTTGACCTTCTGACAAACCAAGCAACGACTCACAAACTCGGCGATCTCTTTCTTCATACCAGGCCACCAAAACTTTAGCTTCAGATCCTTATACATCTTATCACCACCAGGATGAACCGAATAGGGAGTACTATGAGCCTCTTTGAGAATCTTACATTTTAAGACCTCACAGCTAGGCACACACCAACGACCTTGGAATCGTAGACCATCATCAGGTCCAACGTCGAAGTCTTTGGCGCGCCCTTCGCTTAAAGCGACTCGAACTCCTTCTAAGTATTCATCCTCTCTTTGCTTAACTCGGATCTCATGAAGGATCTCGGGTTCAGCAACCATCGCACTCAAATCTAAAGTACCAGGAAGAACTACCTCAAGGCTCATCTTCTGGAACTCTCGCCTTAAGTCATCAGGTAACACCAATATAGATCTCATACCATGGCACACCTTGCGACTCAAAGCATCGGCAACCACGTTTGCCTTACCCTCATGATACTGCAGCTCAATCTTGTAGTCGTTAAGCAGCTCTAACCAACGTCTCTGCCTCATATTAAGATCTCTCTGAGTGAATATATACTTCAAGCTCTTATGATCCGTATAAAAGTTGCAAGAGACTCCATACAAGTAGTGTCGCCACAGCTTAAGTGCAAACACCACTGCTGCTAACTCAAGATCGTGAGTCGGATAGTTCATCTCGTGAACTTTCAACTGTCGGGAAGCATAAGCCACAACTTTACCCTTCTGCATCAAGACACAACCCAACCCAAACTTTGACGCATCGCAGAAAACATCGAACTCAACACCCTCTTCCGGTAGAGTCAACACAAGAGCGGTAGTCAACCTCTTTTTCAATTCCTAAAAGGCAGCTTCACAAGCCTCGGTCCAAATGAACTTGGATTCCTTCTTCATTAACTGGGTCATCGGTCTCGCGATCTTAGAGAAATCATGTACAAACCGACGATAATACCCAGCTAGACCAAGGAAACTCCGAACCTCGTTCACATTCTTTGGACTTTCCCAATCGACCACGGCTCGAATCTTCGACGGATCAACCATAACTCCATCGCCAGATATCACATGACCCAAGAAGGTAACTTCCTTTAACCAAAACTCACACTTTGAGAACTTAGCATACCACTTCTGCTTACGCAGAATTTCCAAGATAACACGAAGGTGACTCCCGTGTTCAGCCTCATCTCTCGAGTAAATCAGTATGTCATCTATGAACACCAGGGCACACTTATCCAAATATTCGCTGAAAGTGCGGTTCATCTGATCCATAAAAACAGCAGGTGCATTCGTCAGCCCAAACGGCATCACCACGAACTCATAGTGGCCATACCTCGAACGAAAAGCAGTCTTAGGAATATCCTCATTCCTAACTGGAATTTGATGGTAACCTGACCTCAGATCGATCTTAGAGAACACACTAGCACCACGGAGTTGATCAAACAAGTCCTCGATCCTCGGCAAAGGATACTTATTCTTGATAGTAACCTTGTTCAGCTCACGATAGTCAATGCACAACCGCATACTACCATCCTTCTTCTTGACAAACAAAACAGGAGCACCCCACGGCGAAGCACTCGGTCGGATAAAACCCTTATAGATCATCTCCTCAAGTTGCTTCTTGAGTTCTTGTAACTCAGCTGGTGCCATACGATAAGGAGCTTTCGAAATGGGACCAGTTCCAGGTAGCAACTCAATCGAGAACTCTACATCTCGCTCAGGAGGAATACCAGGTAGATCCTCAGGAAAGACATCGGGAAACTCCCTAACCACAGGGATATCCTCTAACTTAGGCTCAACTGAAACACCATGAACACTGCACAGATAGATCTGATGACCCTTTCTACCCATGTTAACCATCTTCATAGCAGAAACCCACTTGACCGTAGGTGTAACCCTGACACCTTGATAAGAAACCCTCGAACCTGTGGGACTCTTAAGCACAATCTTCTGATCACGACAAAGGAACCTAGCGTCATAGCGAGATAACCAATCCATACCCAAAATCACATCAAACTCTCTGAGTTTGAATTGTACGAGATCGGCGGGAAGGATCGCCCCTGCGATACTGACAGGTACGTCCTTGAAAAGAATGGAGCAAGAAATAATCTCACCCGTAGGAAGGGATATAGAGGTATGAACGGATGAGGAAGAAGAGAGTCCAACACGGACGAAAAAGGATTCGGATACGAAAGACATCGATGCACCCGTATCAAAAAGGAGAAAAGCAGATAAAGAATGAACGAGAAAGGTACCCGTAACCACCTCTGGACTAGCATCTGCTTCAGCACGACTCACCACAAACACTCGACCAGTCTTCGGGGCTTCAACCTTAGGAGTATCAAACTTAGGCTTCTGGGGACAATCAACAGCCTTGTGTCCCGGAGCTTTGCACGTGAAACATGTGATAGGAGTACCAGGAGCACAACTCGTACTCGGGTGGTAAGCTTTTCCGCAACGAAAACACCACTCGTTTTTCTTGAACTGGTTCTGATCACGGGAGGCATACGGACGAGCCTCGAACTTCTGCTTCTTCTGCGAAGCAGTAGGAGCAATATAAGGCCTCTTCACGAACTTACTCTTTGCACTCTCCTCAGCCTCGGTAGCAAGAACCGAATCATAAATGCTAAGAGCACGATCATAAGCCTGCTGGAAAGAAGTTGAAGGAATGCCAGACATAGCAGTCCGGACCTTAGGAGCTAGATTCTTCTCATAGCGACGAGTCCTCGAAACTTCGTCCATAGCTACAGAAGTAACGAAACGTGACAGCTTCACGAACTTGTTGGTGTACTCCTCAACGGTCATGGAACCTTGCTGTAGACGAAGAAACTCCTGCTCCTTCTGCCAGCGCATCTCTTCAGGATAAAACCTTTTCTTCAGAGCTTCAGAGAAGACAGCCCAACCATATCCTGGTTGAACTTCCAGACCAGCTCTAGCAAGAGCCCACCAGTTGTCGACCTTGTCCTTCAGATAATAGGTGGCGATATCCACCATCTGATCCTCAGGACATCCAGTAGCAAGGAACAGCTTCTCGATCTCTCGAATCCAAGCCTCCAAAGTAGTAGGATCATTCGCACCATCATAAGTAGGAGGACGGTGATGAGCAAAGCGATCAAACACAGTCGGTTGCGGATGGTTGTTGTTGTTGTTGTTGTTGTTGTTGTTGAGGTGGTTGGTGAAACCTTCGGCCATAGATGCCAAAGTGGCCTCTAGTCTCCTGATGCGGTCAGCATCGGTCTCACCATTAGCGTTACGCACCATCTGCAAGAACGAAATCTCGTTATAAGTGGTAGAACCTAAGTACCACTCCAAACAACTACTCATACACATTACAAACATAAGAAAACCAACCAATCCTATTGGTTTCTACCCCATTTACTCTCACTCATTAACTAGGTCATTTATTTTAGTCATCAACTAAGCGAGAGTTGGGAGCGTGTTCGCTCTGATACCAACTGTAACAACCCGGATTATAAAACAAAGGAAAAACTTATATAAGGAGAATATCAGAGTACGATACTGATAAAAGGGTCAAGGTGGCGGAAATACCTGACCAATCCGGTTTGCTACTAAATCCAAAACCAAACTAATACATTATTCAAGGTTCTCAAAACATAAAAGAAACTCCTAATTTATTATTCATCTCGCCGCACAGCACTTCCCCAGCAAGATATCATCCAAACAACAAACGTCTGAACAACCTGAGAATGGGGGTCGACAATCAGTCGGGAGTAACTAGATGCTCTCCCAGTCATGTTTACAACAATTGAATATAATCAACAATCAATAACAATTGAAAGGCATAAACAGTAAACATGCGAGATCATCAATACTCATGAAAACCCAACATAGCTTACCATGACTTAATCAATCTTAAACGGATGCAAACATGCAAACCTAGACCATATGCAACCACTAGACCATGAACACTTACAAGACTAGTAGCGACAAACGACCCACAACAACCTAAGGCACAAAGCTAGCATTGAAGCATAGCAAACATGGTGGCACACAATCCACCGCAACCGAAGGCACAAAGCTAGCAATCAAGCATAGCGAATAGAGCGAACGCCCGTTAGAGCGTATAACCAATGCCTCTAACTTGCCAGAGCGTATAACCACTGCCTCTAGCTGACGGAGCGTATAACCACTGCCTCCATCGGTGTGGAGCGTATAACCACTGCCTCTACGGTACTATGTATAGCGTATAACCACTGCCTATATGTCTAAGACCTGGCCAAACTCTCGGTAAACCGAACGACACTCGGGGAACAGAGCGTATAACCACTGCCTCTGCCCAATCCCGAACATAGACCAAATAAATCCCGCATCAACTGGTGGCTTTGGTTCATTCCGATAGCACATAACCGTAACTACCGTAATCTATTCAAACTAGCCAACAAACAAATGAACAGTATAACCGACTATACTAACATGCGTGCACAACATCACGACTCAACTCATAGGATAGTATAACTGACCATCCTACTTATCATATGAACAAGAGTAACCAAAGATATATGCAACACAAGGACATACACGTTGAACACAATACAACATATGCAACAAGTATAAGCAACCAATGTTATAGTAACTTCAGCTATAACTTTAACATTAACCCTTCAATGTTATGGTAACCCTAACCATAACATAAACTCTAGATGCGAGGTTATAGTAACCTCTACTATAACTTTAGTGTATATAACTTGAAGTTATACTACCTCAACCATAACCTTGACACGAAACTCAAAGTTATACTAGCATTAACCATAACCTTGAGCCATAATCCCAGGGTTACATTAGTTACAGCTATAACCTTGACTCGCACTTCAATGTTGTAGTAGGTTCGGCTATAACTAGAGTAACAACCCAAAGTTGTATTAACTTTAGCTATAACTCATGAATCATCATCAAGGTTATACTAGCTTTAGCTATAACTTTGGAGAGCACTCTTGGCCACCTATCATGCCGCCACTAGGGTTTGATTCGGAAACCCTAATTACGCTCATGACACCCATAATAAACATATAAACAACATACGGCATATAATTAATGCATTAAACATATACAAACATGGGAAACATATTTAATCATGATAACAAATAATCAAACATGTACCAATTTACACAAATCAATAATTAAATCATGTAAATTACATCAATTGGCATAAACACAATTAAACGAAAACACCTAGTTACCTTAGTAAGCAAGTAAACCCTAGAGATCGTCTTCAACGATATAAACGTCCTCTCCAGGAGCAACTTCCACGCCTTCATTGAAATCATCCACGTGCCAAAGATAACGAAACTAATAAATATACTAACTATATATATATATATATAAACTATAAAAACTATAAAACTATGCGAAAACATAAGACTTACAAAGGAGATAGATAAATCCAAGAAGTAGGATCGATCTAAGCACGAAAGATGATGAAGGAAGGAGGAAGAGGAAGAACGACACGAAACCCTAGGCGAGGGGCGTGCGGCACAAGGGAGAAAGAGAGGAGAAGAGAATTTAGGTTTAGGGTTTTGTGAGAAAAGAGAAGCAAGGGTTTGATTTCCCTTCTTATATATAGAGAAGCTCATGGGTTTATTCTAGGTTTAGGCCCAAAACTCACCCATCTACACCAAAATCACGTGAGACCCAAGAGAGAAACGGGTCTTCACCGTTTTTCGAACCCAACGTGCCCAAAAGACAAAAGGCGGATATTTTCCCGGGAAAAAAAATATGAAATATGGGAAAATAAAATTATAGAATTATATTACGGAAATTAGGGGTGTTACAATTCCAGAATTTAAGGTTTAATCTTGCGTTACCAATTTGAGTCTTGCATCATCTACATGATATATCATTCTAGTTTGGTTTAGAATATAATCACCTTGATAATGGGCTAGCCATACATCAAATCGTGGTGTAAAGGGTCACAAAAGTGAAAATCCTTTGGAATCTTAACAAGATTATATTCTTATTTATAGTTTATGCACTTAAGAGGCATAATTAAGGTACAATTATAAATCCAAAACTAGATTGAGTACACAATGACTCTATCTCTCGACATCATTTATTGCTAGTCGTCATATTCTAATCATCCTATGTATCAAATACAATGATGAAAACCACCATCGGTTTCTAATAATGATGAAGTAGTACTAGCAAAACTTATGTCAATCAAATAAACATTTAGAGAAGAAGGTCTCATTAGATGTCCCACAACTAATTTGCTTATACTTTCAATAATTTGGGGTAGTTTCCTTTCTAGTGTCCAACACTTCCAAAATGGAAACTTTATCGGTCGGGATTGATAGGTTTAGTATCGTTATTCTCAATAACTTAACTTTTACTATTACCTTGTATCAACTCCATTCTAATTTTACTTCTTGGAACCTCGTCCTTTTCTTAACGGTTAAGAGAATGCTCCCACTCATTTCAATGAGTCTTTGCTTAGAGAAGCAAAATTGAATTTCATGAAGACTACTCTTCAATTCATTCGTTTAGTCTTAAAACGTTTATTGAAGTGGTTGCGGTATTTTGGTCAATGTTGATTTCCAACAAATCTAGTTACCAAAATGATCTAACGTTTCAAAGTACTTAACTCAATTAAGCACATGAGAAACAATTCATTGTAAGTAGATATGTTAGTCAAGAATCAAAAACCCTTTTGATCACGAATAACTTTTATCAATACTATTCACAAGAGATCCTTGTAATGAATAACACAAGGTTTTAGAAGAAAATTCATATTTGTCTTTAGTTACGATGTTTTAATGGATATTTGAATTAAAATCGAAATGATATCGTATAATTTGAGGTAAAGAAATAGAACAATATGATAACGGAATAATGAAAACAAAACATTTATCGTTATAATAATACTTGTAAATAATTAACAAGTAAAGCATTTACATAGTGACCTCTACCCAACTATTATAAATGATTCCAAGATCCAAATTCATATTAACTTGGGCACGCTTTGGCGATACAACCCTCATCAATATAACTCGGTGGATTAACTCTTTAATCGATTCTACTTTTAGAACTCTTGGTCGATAAAATTACATTAATATTTATCTTTAGCCCAAAACACATCCGGCTATGGTCAAGAATACTTTTGTTGAGTTCAACCCAAATTTCGAATAAATGTGTCCATGATCCAAATTCACATTAACTTGGGCACGCTTTGGCGATACAACCCTCATCAACATGAATTCGGTGGATAGACATTTATCACCCACTTCCCCTACGTAACAAGGTTTGTACCCCGGTTTGGCCGAGCGCACTGACACGTCTGTCGCGTACCTGTCAAAAATACCAACTGGCTCTAACTAATATAGCTAGAGAAGTCGGGTCGAATCCACAGAGAGGTAGGAAATTGTCAGCTAAATCTAAGTTCGTCAAGGTAATCAAATTGGGGGATTTTTAAATGTGATATTCTAAACTAATAAGAATAGGGAAGAGAAGATAAGTGAAAGGAATTAAGCAGACAAAGAGAAACAGCTAAGACAAACGGTTCACCATAATCATTCAGTCAAGTAATCTAGGTCTCAGGTCAATGCAAAACGGTCTAAGGACAGTGAATATCTCCTTTCGGTCTCAATTCGCCCTAAAGCGTAAATAGCTTAGCTTTCGCCCTCACTACAATACCCTATTGTTCGCTACTAGTCTCGCCTTTTCCAACCTTTCGGTCCAGGTCAGGGATCAATGAGATATAAATGCCTAATCGCGTCGACTCAATTAGACAGATACAGATAATTGCAGCATTTAAACAACAAAGACTATACCAGCATTAACCCAATAAAACAATTACTATCCCTTCATAATTATGGATCCCCTATAGTCTTAGCAGAGGGGAATTAGCTACTCATCATTATCGAATTAACAACAACAACAAATAGATAATTAAAACTAAACATGATAAAAAAAACTAACAATAATCGAATTAAAGTAATTATGATAATAGTAAAGGGAAGAAGGAATTAAAGCAAACGATTAAGAGTTAAGAGATTAAAGTAGAACAAGAGTACCAATCGTATCCAAATTTCAGTAGCAAAGTATAAGAGAAGAGCAAAATCCAATCCACAGTAGCAAAGTATCCAGTGAAAGTGAACGAACCCAGAGAGCCCAGAGAGTAACGTAGTCCCTATACTCTATCTTATACGAAAAATCCATCCTAAACCTAATCTATGGACTAATTACAAAAGCCCATAAATTAATTAGTCGGAAAATAACTAAAGCACGACAAACCACTCGATCGAGTAGAAATAAACTACTCGATCGAGCCAAACTAACACCAAGCCACTCGATCGAGTAGAAATAAACTACTCGATCAAGCACTTCTTGCTTTGTCTCCTCTTGTGTATACTCGAAAGTGGTCGATCGAGCATCCTTAGGTATATAGAGCATTCGACCGAGCATAAAATCTACTCGATCGAGCTGTTTAAGCACGTTAGACCTTGAAACACTTCCCGAATCCAGCTCACGCGTCTTCCAAGTGTTAAATTTCCAAACTCCGGCTCCTCATTCTCCATAAATGCATGTAAATGGGACGGATTAAGGCTCGGTTTAGCTCCTCTTTGGTCAATTCCTACAAATTACATAAAACGAACCAAAGTAGGATATTCGGGGGTATTTGTAGCTAGATGCTACATAAAAAGTACAGAAATGCGTGTAAAAATGAGGTAAAAACCTTATATAAAAGACACGCATCAAATCTCCCCAAACCAAACCTTTGCTTGTCCCCAAGCAAATATGAATGCAACTAAGAATAAACAATGGAACGGGACCAACGCATCAGCTACAAATCACCCACTAAAACCAATTTAATGCAACAGCTGACAGAGTGGCAAAAGAAAAGTGCAAACGAGTTAAATCAATGTTTCAAACTTACTGAACCGTCGACCTTGCAAGACTCAAAAGATATCGGACTCTCACGGGTCGCTCGTCACTCAAAATTAGGCACAGGGTGAGTATATATGTGAAGGATAGAAAGAAGTAAGACACTCACCTAACTCGACCTATAAGAGCATGCATGCAGTTAACATGAATAAAGTCTCTACAACCGTATATATGCATTCCAACCATACTAGTGACCAAGACACATGCCGAGGACTTACATTTGGGTAAGTGAGGTAATGGGTAAGAAGGGGCTAAGATGAATTTGGATATGTGGAGTTAATAGCCAGGCTAGCAACAACGGATCCAAACATAAACTGCATCCCAACTTCGTACTCAATATAACAAGATGAAACGATGTAAAAACCATGCACTAAACTCACAAAACACCAAGAACTCGTCAACTCCCCGTAAGATATAAGTAAGGCATGGGAGTGAACATCATTATACAATTCTCATTTTTCTTCACACAAGATTTTTCTTTCTTTTTCTTCTTTTCTTATTTCGTTTTTTTTTTCGCTCTCTTTTTTTTTCTTTTTCGTTCCATTTTTTCATCATTTTTTTTTTCAACAATTCTCTTCTTACATTCCCTTCAATTCTTCCACCATCTTCTGAAATCAGATAAAATAACCATACTGTAATAAAGCATTCCAACAACTACTCGTCACTAGCTCGGCTAGGGTAGGAAGTATTATAGAAAGTAGTTAATAGGACAAAAAGGCAATTTGGCTATGTGAGGCTCATGGGTAGAATGAAATAAAGGGAATTGCCTCTCCTAACATGTGTCACCATCCACAGACCGAATGCATACAGTTATTAAGAAGACTAGACTCATGCTTATGCAAATTGATGTTACATGCCTTAAAGAGAGTACTACTCATATCCTAAATGAAACCGGTCATGAATGTCACCAGTTTATAAAGCTCTAACCTCAGAATGTAATGTAGCTTGCCGACATAATGAATCAAGTCTATTCGTTCAGATAAGAAGGAAACAAAAACTCGTAGATTATGCACATAATCACGCCACTAAATGTCAAGAATATGCAAGGCTCAAGTAAGGGTTCAAAGCAGCGTCAATGTTCAAACGTTCTGACTCAAATTAAACGTGAAATTTTTGAATTTTATGACTTTTTTGAATTAATTAAAACAACAATGCATGTGAAAATAATTAAACGTGCAAGCGAAAATGCAAGAAAACATGCAGACAGACATAGATATGGATGCATACCTCCCCAAACCAAACCGTACAATGCCCTCATTGTACCAAAAATAGGGAAAGAAATGCAAACTGAAAAGAAAAGGCGAAGTGGAGTCGGAAAACTTACAAAACGTCATATAGAGGGACCTTCCCAAACCGACCATGAGCATGGGAGGTCAAGGAAAGTCAAGCAGTAGCTCAATAGACGTAAAACAGCCGCTGGAAGACGAAACTGCTCGATCGAGCAACTTGTAACAGCTCGATCGAGTAAACTGGCAATTGGAAGGACTCGATCGAGTAGATAACTAGTCGATCGAGTAGATGCATTTTCTGCTTTGGTCGATCGAGGAAGATACCAATCGATTGACTGACAAAAACCTCAAAAAGCACTCGATCGAGTGAAGTAACCTGCAAAACACGCATTGCAAAGCAAAGAAAGCATAAAGAGTTCGTAAAGCAGCGTCTAAAGTTCAACATAAAGCTAAAGAAAAATAAATAGTTCAACAAAAGTACAATAAAACAGTCTGGGCTGCCTCCCGGAGAGCGCTGGTTTATGAGGTCCCGCAAGACCTTTCTGGCATCAAATAACTGGCGTGTCAAGCGTGTCGAAATACAAGACTTCAACATGATTGTCTGTTTCATTCGCCTCGTGGTAATGCTTCACATATTGGACATTCACCTTGAACCTATGACCTTCGGAATCTTCGAGCTCCACGGATCCAAATTTGGTAACAGCCGTCACCGTATAAGAACCACTCCACCTGGACTTCAGCTTGCCAGGGAATAATCTCAATCGGACATTGAAAAGCAGCACCTTTTGCCCAACATGAAACTCACGAGGTAGAATCCTTTTGTCATGCCATCTCTTCGTCTTTTCTTTGTAAATGCGCGAGCTATCATAGGCATTAAGCCTAAACTCTTCCAACTCATCTAGCTGCAAAAGACGATTCTGACCACACAACTTAGGATCATAGTTAAGCTCACGAATTGCCCACCAAGCCTTACATTCCAATTCAACAGGTAAGTGACACGATTTTCCATAAACTAGCCTATAAGGTGATGCACCAATTGGTGTCTTAAAGGCAGTTCTGTAGGCCCATAATGTGTCATCTAGCTTAAGACTCCAGTCCTTCCGTGATTTAGAAACTACCTTAGACAAGATCTCTTTCAACTCGCGATTAGAGACCTCAACCTGACCACTAGTTTGGGGATGATACCCCAAACCACGCCGGTGTTGGACACCAACTTTAGACAGAATAGAAGTGAGTTTCTTTTCTTTAAAATGCATTCCCCCATCACTAATGACGACCCTAGGGACACCAAATCGGGGGAATATGATCTTTTTAAACATCTTTATCACGGTCTTATCATCACAATGGGGTGAGGCAATTGCCTCAACCCATTTTGACACATAGTCTACAGCCACTAAGATATACCTGTTACCTTTACTGGATGGGAACGGTCCTTGGAAATGAATGCCCCAGACATCGAAAACCTCAACCTCTAAGATGCCGTTTTGTGGCATCCCATGTCTCTTTGAAATGTTCCCTGATCGTTGGCAAGCATCACAAGCTGAAACAAAAGACTTAGCGTCGGCAAAAAACAAAGAAGGCCAAGAAACCAGATCGAAGTACCTTAGCCACGGTGCGCGATGGACCGTGGTGACCACCATATGAAGAGGAGTGACAGCCCTCCAGGACTACTTTGGTCTCCCACTGCGGAATACACCGTCTGTAGAGACCGTCTGCACATTCCTTAAACAAGTAAGGATCATCCCGTAATCTTGCTTAGCGTTGTCGTAAAACGCTTCCTCTGGCGATGAGAAAGGTCGGGCGGCAGCTTGCCACTGACAACGAAGTTAGCTATATCTGCATACCAAGGTTCTTGGTTAACAATAGACGATATAACAACAATTAAAGTATCGTCAGGAAAAGAATCATCAATAAGTAGAGAATCTTCCCCTTCTTGTCGCATCGATCGCGACAAATGATCGCCTACGACGTTCTCAGCTCCTTTCTTGTCCTTAATCTGCAAATCAAACTCCCGAAGGAGGAGTATCCATCTCAGTAGCCGTGGTTTAGCCTCCTTCTTAGCAAGGAGATGCCTCAAAGCTGCATGGTCGGTAAAAAAGAACTTCGACCCAACTAAATAAGTACGAAACTTCTAAAGGCATAAGGTACAAATAGCGACTCTTTCTCGGTGGTAGTGTACTTCACTTGAGCCTCATCCAGAGTTCGGCTCGCATAGTAGATAGCATTCAAAGCTTTGTCTTTCCTTTGGCCTAGCACCGCTCCTAGTGTATAGTCACTCGCATCACACATAATCTCAAACGGCAAGTCCCAAATCGGGAGGTCAGTATGATCGGCGCAGAGATTAAAGCCTCGCTTTAACCCATTAAAAAAGAGAAAGACAATCATCGATAAACACAAAAGGGGCATCCTTAAGTAGCAGCTATGTAAGTGGTTTAGCAATTTTTGAGAAGTCCTTGATAAACCGGCGATAAAAGCCAGCGTGACCAAGGAAACTCCTCACCCCCTTAACATTAACAGGAGGTGGTAATTGCTGAATCACTTCCACCTTTGCTTTATCAACCTCTATTCCCCTATTAGAAACTAAGTGCCCCTAAAACAACTCCCTCGTTGACCATAAAGTGGCACTTCTCCCGATTCAAAGACAAGGTTAACCTCAATACAAATAACAACACTTTCTCAAGGTTAGACAGACAGTTAGAAAAATCACTTCCATACACACTGAAATCGTCCATAAAAACTTCCATAATAGACTCAATATACTCTGAAAATATCCCCATCATACACCTTTGAAAGGTGGCAGGGGCATTACACAAACCAAAAGGCATCCTGCGATAAGCAAAAATGCCCTGACGACAAGTAAATGTAGTCTTAGCCTGATCGTCTGGGTGGATAGGGATCTGAAAGAACCCTGAATACCCGTCTAAATAGCAGAAAAATTTATGAGAAGCTAACCTTTCTACCATTTGATCAATAAAAGGAAGGGGAAAGTGATCTTTCTTGGTGGCGGCATTGAGCTGTCTGTAATCTATGCACATCCGGCAACCAGTCACTACTCTAGTAGGTATTAATTCATTCTTCTCATTCTTAACAACAGTTGTCCCTCCTTTCTTCGGGACCACCTGTACTGGACTCACCCATTTAGAATTACCAACAGAATAAATAATACCTGCATCCAGCAGCTTCATTACCTCAGCCATCACAACATCCTGCATCTTCTGGTTCAGCCGGCACTGACCTTGCCTGCAAGGTTTATGATCTTCCTCCAGCTCTATCCTGTGCATACAAACATCGGGACTAATCTCCTTGATATCGTCCAGTGAATAACCCATTGCTTTCCTGTTTTTCTTAAGTACAGCTAACAAAGAAGTTAGCTGATCATCATTAAGCTTAGCACTAACAATGACTGGATATTGCTCAGTATCATCTAAGAAGACATATTTAAGATGAGAAGGGAGAGGCTTACGTTCCGGTACCTTTACCTCAATGGAGCAAAGGGTGCTAATCATTTGTTCCACTTGCTCTCCCTCCTGCTCATCCAAATCATCAACAAGCAAATCCAACGCAGCGTCATCGTCGTCTGGGTTATCTGCACACTCATCAAAAAGCATAAGAGCTTCTAGTGGGTCCTTCATAAAAGAACCTGACCAGAAGTCATAGATAGACTCGTCAATAATGTCAACCGAATAGCAAGTATCCTCTATCATTGGCCGAGCCAAAGTGCTAGACAGATTGAAGGTGATCGCGTCATCCCCTATTGCAAGAGTCAAATGCCCTTGTTTGACATCAATAACGGCCCCAGCTGTACAAAGGAATGGTCTTCCTAAGATAATTTGGGTCCGGGTGTCCTCAGCTATATCTAAAACAATGAAATCAACTGGGATAAAGAGCTTGCCTATTTTCACAGGCACGTCCTCTAAGACACCTAAGGGCTTCCTAACAGATCTATCAGCTATCTGTAGGGTAATGTTAGTCACTTTAAAATGACTCATGTTCAGTTTCTTGTAGACAAGAAGAGGCATGACGCTAACACTGGCTCCTAAATCACAAAGAGCCTTATCAATAACCATGTTGCCTATAATACAGGTAATAGAAAAGCTGCCCGGGTCTTTCATTTTTGGAGGAGCCTTATTCAAAAGTAAATTACTAGACTCTTCCATAAATGAAATCGTCTCAAATTCACTTAAATTTCTCTTACGCGTCACAATATCTTTCATAAACTTAGCGTAAGCAGTACCGAGTAACAAGTTCGAGAAAGGGACAAATTACCGAGATTCTTCACGACGTCCACAAACTTACCGTACTGTCGCTCGATCTTTGCGTCCTTTAGATGACCTGGGAAGGGCACTCTGGTAGCAATGAGTGGACCCGCAACTTTCTCCTTACCTTTATCAATGTGTGACACCTCCACAGCAGGGGAAGATGACACGGTAGCGGGATTAGATAGTAAAATAGGGTCTCCGCCACTTCTGGTACTCGATCGAGCACAATTACCACTCGATCGACCATTCTCTCTTTCTGTCTTACTCGATCGACCGGTTTTATCACTCTATCGAGTGATTTCTGCAACAAACTTACTCGATCGAGTAAGAATATCACTCGATCGACCATCTTCAATTTCTGCACTACTCGATCGACCAGTAATTTCACTCGATCGAGTGTTGGGATGAATAAATTCACTCGATTGAGTTGATTTTTCACTCGATCGAGTGTCTGCATTGCACGCAGCAAGTATTTCTTGCAAAAACTCGTCTATATCATCCTCCGAGGCATCTTTAGCTATCAAAACCTCGTCTTCTGGTACTTTTGGCCCTTCATGAGTAAGGCCAACTTGGAAATTCGTTGCACTAACTGGATTGCACGTCGGTAGAAGCTCGGCTTGGTCTTTCGCGAGTGTTAACTGCGCGACTTGTTCTCTCAACTCCGCTATAACCGTTTCTTTCCTATTGCACTTTTCTTCAAACTATTGTGATATGCTCATCACAATGGATTTTAATTCGGCAATTTCTTCATTTGTAGAAGGAGAAACCGGTTGCGGCGCTGGCGTGGAAGGGGTAGAGACATTCTTTATTTCTTCATACAACTGAGAGAAAGGAACTCCCTGCTTGTATTTATGGTAAGCAAGGACGCGCTCTACACTTTCCATGCATCTAATAGGGTCATGCCCTTCTGTGCCACATCTACCATATGGCTCTATATGCTCAGTAATCGTAGGCATCCTGGCAAATAGACTTTCAAAGCAACGACTAACCTGCAAAACTAATCAAAACTTTGCGAGAATGAGATCGACCTCAAGGAATAAATTCCTTGAGACGAGAGACAAACTTAATTAAAGCAACAAAATTGCGCCACCTCCCTAAGAATCGCGCGCCAAAATTTGACACGTCGTGGTGCACTCAAAAAAATACCAACTAGCTCTAACTAATATAGCTAGGGAAGTCGGGTCGAATCCACAGAGAGGTGGGAAATTGTCAGCTAAATCTAAGTTCGTCAAGGTAATCAAATTGGGGGGTTTTTAAATGTGATATTCTAAACTAATAAGAATAGGGAAGAAAAGATAAGAGAAAGGAATTAAGCAGACAAAGAGAAACAGCTAAGACAAACGGTTCACCATAATCATTCAGTCAAGTAATCTAGGTCTCAGGTCAATGCAAAAACGGTCTAAGGAGCAGTGAATATCTCCTTTCGGTCTCAATTCGCCCTAAAGCGTAAATAGCTTAGCTTTCGCCCTCACTATAATACCCTATTGTTCGCTACTAGTCTCGTCTTTTCCAACCTTTCGGTCCAGGTCAAGGATCACTGAGATATAAATGCCTAATCGCGTCGACTCAATTAGACAGATACAGATAATTACAGCATTTAAATAACAAAGACTATACCAGCATTAACCCAATAAAACAATTACTATCCCTTCATAATTATGGATCCCCTATAGTCTTAGCAGAGGGGAATTAGCTACTCATCATTATCGAATTAACAACAACAACAAATAGATAATTAAAACTAAACATGATAAAAAAAACTAACAATAATCGAATTAAAGTAATTATGATAATAGTAAAGGGAAGAAGGAATTAAAGCAAACGATTAAGAGTTAAGAGATTAAAGTAGAACAAGAGTACCAATCGTATCCAAATTTCAGTAGCAAAGTATAAGAGAAGAGCAAAATCCAATCCACAGTAGCAAAGTATCGAGTGAAAGTGAACGAACCCAGAGAGTAACGTAGTCCCTATACTCTATCTTATACGAAAAATCCATCCTAAACCTAATCTATGGACTAATTACAAAAGCCCATAAATTAATTAGGCGGAAAATAACTAAAGCACGACAAACCACTCGATCGAGTAGAAATAAACTACTCGATCGAGCCAAACTAACACCAAGCCACTCGATCGAGTAGAAATAAACTACTCGATCGAGCACTTCTTGCTTTGTCTCCTCTTGTGTATACTCGAAAGTGGTCGATCGAGCATCCTTAGGTATATAGAGCATTCGACCGAGCATAAAATCTACTCGATCGAGCTGTTTAAGAACGTTAGACCTTGAAACACTTCCCGAATCCAGCTCACGCGTCTTCCAAGTGTTAAATTTCCAAACTCCGGCTCCTCATTCTCCATAAATGCATGTAAATGGGACGGATTAAGGCTCGGTTTAGCTCCTCTTTGGTCAATTCCTACAAATTACATAAAACGAACCAAAGTAGGATATTCGGGGGTATTTGTAGCTAGATGCTACATAAAAAGTACAGAAATGCGTGTAAAAATGAGGTAAAAACCATATATAAAAGACACGCATCACGCACTCCCTCACGAAATAGGTTTTCATGGTTTCTAATTTTTGGTAAGGCTAAGTCTCAATTGTTTATTTAGCGAGAGGTCATGTCAATTTATTATCTATCACGTTTTAAGTGAACTAAAGCAGTGAACTACGATAATTGTAATTGACACGGTCGATAAACTCGATTTAAAATACATGTTTAGTTATGGCGATTTAGCGACGCATGCAACATATAAATAAAATGCAAAGCATAAAAATAAAATCCTAGTATGGCCTTCCTAAAATAGTAAATCTAATAAACTATTACAAATTCGGAAACCAACTCCTTTGGTCCCTTGAACTTCGGTCTTGGCACGCATCTCGAGGTAACACCATCTTCATGGAAACTCCGGGAAATTACAAATAATAAATAAAAATTACATAATTTCCTATTATACATTTGTAATAAAAATAAAACTATTAAATTACAAAACGGTGATACGAGATCACAATAATTACAACCGAATCGATATTCCCATGCATTTCGGGTAATATCAATTTAAAACTAAGGCCATACTAAGTAAAATTACATAATTCAAAAATTATATAAAAATAAAATATGACAATCATAAATAAAATGCAGCATTATAATATTTATGAACATGCTTAATTTTATGCTAAATCGCCTTTTAAGAGCCAATATCGTATATTTTATTTTTTATGGATTTCCGTGATTTAATTTATTAAAATCACAATAATTACATAAATTCATATTTATGTACAAGTTAATTACCCTAACCATCTTAGGACTCAAAACTTAGTCTTAACTAACCTTATGACAATAATTCAACTTGATTTCTTAATATTGTTCATCATTGGACCAAAAATAAAATATTATACTATAAACTTCAAATTAAATTATAAAAATTTCAAATAATTTCAAAATTTGAAATTTAAACTCATGAATATTCTGGAAAAATACCATGACACTCATAATGTTCAAAACTTAGGTTAAAAATTTTGAAAATTTCTCAAGGAAAAACATCGTTGCGATTTATCGGTTTCATCAATTATGACAATAAAAAAATGAGCAAATTAATTTTAACCAACTTTTCACTTTTAGATCTGAAATGTGGGATAAAATGCAACATATTATATTTTTATTTAGTCATGAAATATGTTTTAGCATTATTGGCTAATTTAAGTAACTATTTATCGAATGTTTACTCAAAAATTCATAAATCATGCATAAGAAGTTCAATTCATCTAAGATTTTTACACACACTGAGTAAAAATGCATGTGACAACATATAAAATTTCCATGACCAGATTCGAAATATAACTCATATTAACCTAATAAACCCTTTAAATTCGATTTAAGCTTATAAAATCCATATTTAATGCAAAATAACTTAGTTTATCACGAGATTTAACATGCCATCAGTAGATAATATATGTGAAAATATATCCAAAAACCACTGAAAAATTAGAAGTTTAGCTATTTTTCGTCCAAAAATGACATTTTTCTCATAAAAATCACATTTTAATGCCAATAATATATAAAATGAACAATAAAAATCCATAAATCGTCCTATGTGACCTAAAAACCATTTAGGACCAGAAACTTTTAACATACAAAATTATTTCGTGATTTATCTTCATAAATCCTAAATAACAAATTTTATATGTTAACTAATTAACTCGGAAAAACAAAACCGATTTTGCATGCAACAACCATAATGCTCTGATACCACTTGTTAGGCTTCATTAATCTCATATGTTTACATATTCATAGTATGATAGTTTAATTTAGTCATAAAATTAAATCGGATCTTATGCATGCAAAACAATTACAAGTATAAGGAGAAAATCAATTCTTACATTGAGTGTTTCGGATAAATGGGCACTAGTAAGTTCACCCTCTTACTAGATCTTGAGTTTTCCTTATGGATGAACAAGATTCAAGTGTAGAATCTCTCCCCAAGGATTGTACCAAGATAATACCCTTAATAGTTTAATTAATATGAGACTAGTATTAATAAAACTATCCTTAAAATGAAACAAAATAATTTGTATTTGCTCTTGATGTATTTCGGTCAAGAGGAGGTATTTTGTGAGATTTTGCTCTCTTATTCTTTCACAAAGTGTAGAGTAATTTTTTTTAGCACACTCAAAAATCACATACCTTTTTGAGTTGTAGAATGAATGAATAATAATAGAAGAGAAAACTCCTTCTATTTCTTATGGTTGGCCGAAATAATAGTCTTGGGTAGCATGCCCAATGCTTTTCATTTTTGCTCTTCACAAGAGACTAGGCATGCAACCCTAGTTTTAGGTTTGTTCTTCTCAAGATGATTAGCCTTGCATGCCTACACCCTAGGGTTATGATTGTGTTTGTAGAATAAAATAATTCAAACAAAAACAACCCTAAAACCCCTCCAATTTCGGTCACCCATATAACATGGTGGTCCATTTTATTTTTGTCATTTGTCAATTGTGACATATGTGACATGTTATATGACATGTTACATTATAATGCATTTTTAACACATTAAAAATCATCATATTAATAAAATATGTCACATACAAAAATAACTAGTAATTAATAATTACTTGACCAAAATGGGTCATATGATTATAAATTACAACATCTTCTATTTATAATAAATTATTCAATCTATTTTTAATTGTTTCATAAACAATAAATTAATCTAAGTAATAAAATAATCCGATTACTTAGATCGAATCTTATTTAATCAAATTACAATAAGCCACGTAATTTTACTCACAAAATCACTCGTCAATTTTAAGGAATTTAATTAACCCGTATCAGCATACGATTAATTAAATAATCAATTAAGAGCATTACCCTATAGGTATGACCTTTGGGGATCAACTGGTCACCACCGTCGCACGACAGTAATGTCAAACTCTAGTCAGCCAATCATTACCGATATGTGTGGACCAGTTGACTAAGAAGTATAACTTTTCCTCATGTATTCTTAATATGAGATTTAAACATGTGATCATTATGATCGACAATTGTGATCGCATTATTGTCGGGGACACTTACTCCAACAGTTTATGTTTTGATGATGTCAAGGTGTTTTATATTTTATATACTTGTTGCGCGTAATCGTTTGTCTAAGTGTTTTAGAATCAACTTATCTAATACAACCAACAAAGGAGATTGTGATGAAAGTATAAAATGTTCAAGCCTCTATTCAAGATCAAACGATATGAAGATTCATTCAAGATTTATGTGAAGACGAAGTCCGTCTAAAAGATTAATCAAGCTTGGATGATGACGTAGCCTATACTCGAAGATCTCCCTGAAGATTAGAATAGTATAGGTGATTATCTCGTAATGATAACCAAGAATGAGTTTCTTGAATTGGTAAAGTTATAGCTTTGCAGCTATAACATTACTAGTAAAAGAGCTCAATGTTATAGTTCTCCTACTATAACATTGAGATGCTGAGTTTGTTATACACGACTTATAATGTTTCAAAATTGTTTTGAAAATTGTTTTAAGTTTATTTTAAATGTTTTGATAAAAGTATTTTTATAATAAAGCCCGGTTTAGTGCGGAGTTCGGTTTTTTGTTGGACGTTGACTAGTAGTTGTTTTGGGTCAACTTATGAGTTGGACCATGCTACTAATTAGGGTTTCAACAAAGCCTCTCGTAAAACCTAAATTTTAACCCATATATTGGGCTAGGGTTTGCACGAGTCACGAGGCATATGAGCCGTGACATCTCGTGTAACCTAAGGTGTATTTAGTAAAGATTTTATTCCATAATAATATGTTTACATATCTTATATATCTTACTTAATATATTTGTTTATGATAAAAGATATTCTTGTTTTAGGAAATCTTATCATATTTAGAATTTTTAGTAGAGATAATATTTGAATAGATTATATTCTATCTTTTGGAATATTCTTTATTATCTTTTAAGGCTTTTAGGAAAGAAATAATAGAAGATATGATTTGTTAACATATCTTCTATATTCGGCTATTAGGGTTTGTATAAACCGAGTTGCCCTACTCTTTCCTTCCTATAAATACTTTGCTCTTTACAACATCTAAAATAGAGACCTTAAGCATAAAAATTGATTTTAATTTTACAAAGCAAACCGTGTGTTTTCAAGCAGAAAAACCGATTTGTTATTTTTGAAAGGTCGTATGTTTTAAACTTGTATACTCGTTTTTATTGTTATCGTTATAAGATAATAGTGCTTAGTTGATTTCTTTCTCGTTCATTAACGTGAACTATTAGAAGAATCATTAGTGCTCTCTTATTAGCGTAAGTTAGTCACTCGAGTATTTAACGGTATTCATTGAGTTACAGCTAGAGTTAGTTGTACGAGTTGGGTTAGTAAATTTGTAATCCGTAGAAAGGTAATAAATTTATTAATCGAGAATAGTGGACGTAGGTTTCGACTTGTGAAACTAAACCACTTCAAAAACCGTGTGTCTCCTCGTTCTTTCGTTCGTTTGTTTATTTCGTTTTACATTCACTAGTTGATTAGTAAAAGTTTAATCAATAAACTTTAAATAATCAATTACATATACATAATCGAAAAAGCTTTAAAAAGTTTTAAATCCTCAATTTACTCCCCCCCCCCTCTTGAGTATTTTGGATCAATAGACTTTTCAATTGGTATCAGAGCCTCATGCTCTTGATTGCCTAACCGCAAAGAGGCTGATCTATCTTGTTTTTCATTTATCTTATCGTTTTATATTCCGCTGCCTATCACGTGATAAATGGATTCCAAATATCTCAAGTGTCCCGTCTTTGATGGGAAGAATTATGGATTGTGGAAAAGCATGATGACTCACTATGTGAAAGGTCACGATTGGGAGTGCTGGAGGATTATCCAAAACGGACCGCACAAAATTCTTGTAGCATCCGAGGAAGGCACTACCTATGAAAAGAAAGAAGAGGACTATGTCGAGGCCGACTACAAGAAGGCCGAAAAGAACTCCAAAGCAATAAGTCTCCTGCAAAACGGAATGACTTCTACAGAGTTTGATCGATTTTCTTCATGCTCTACGGCCAAGGAGATATGGGATGGGCTTGAACTAGCTTATGAAGGTACTTCCATTGTTAGGAAGCACCGAATATATTTGCTTATGCAAAAATATGAGCTATTCATTATGGAGCCTAATGAGTCCTTAGATAGTATGTCCGCAAGGTTTTCAAGCATCATAAACGAACTGAAAAACCTAGGTAGGAAATTCAGTACTGAGGACATTGCTAGAAAGGTTCTTAGGAGCCTGACTAAGAAGTGGCGTGCTAAAGTCACTGCAATGGAGCAATCACGAGATCTTGAAAACCTATCCTATCAAGAACTCATCGGTGCTCTTATGGCCCATGAAATTACTCTTAACAAAGATGACGCTGAACCAAGCCATAATAAGAGTATGGCCTTAAAGAGCGAAGAAGTTGACTCTGAACTAGAGGATGAAACTGTTCTGTTTGCACGACGTTTCAAAAATAAGATATTTCGAAACAAACAAACAAAATCATCCTACAAGAAAACAACAACAAGTCATCCAACAAAAAGGTTACTGAATCAAAGTCATCTTTCGCAAACAGAGGTTGTTTCAAGTGTGGAGAATCTGGTCACATGATCAAGGATTGTCCAACATGGGAGAAGATTAAGGACAAGACAAAACGTGAGAAGACAAAGAGAGAATTCAAACAAGTTATGATGGCTTCGTGTTGGGGAGACCTTGACTCAGAAGATGACGAGGAATCTGAAGACGACGAAGTGGTCAACCTTTGTCTCAGGAGTGTTAGTCTTGACCTAATCTCCGACAGCGACGATGAAAGCACAAGCTCTCACTCAAACTATTGCTTTCTTGGAGAATCAGACGAAGATGACGATGAAGAGGTAAGTTATCTTGAGCTTAAAAAACGCATTAAGAAATTATCTAAAAGTGCTTTAATTGAATTCTTTGAACAATCTCTAGATAAGTGTGACGAACAGGACTTGGAATTAAAAGATCTAAAGGAACAGATTCTCGAAATTGCAGAAGAAAATTACACTCTGAAGGCTAAGTCTAAAAAGTTAAAGTCTAAGGTTACAGGTGAGAAAGCAACAACGTTAGACTCTACTATGGCTAGAAATAAGGAATTAGAGTCCAAAGTTATAGCTAATGAAGCTATAACTTCCGACCTAAAGCTTAACATCAAGCACCTTCAAGCCAAAGTTATAGCTAATGAAGCTATAACTTTAGAACTTAGAAAAGCCAAAGAACTTTTGGAAACTAGAATCACATCTGATGAAGCAGTGATCTTAGACCAAATGAAAGAGATAGATTCCCTTTCAAAGCAATTAAAGGAATCTAAGACCGACATGATCAATGTTAAGAAACAACATTCCGATGTTATATTCCTTCTTAACAAACGATTCCAAGACTTTCGTGATAACTTTAAGAAGGATAATGATGTAGATCACACGAAATGTCAAGAGGAAATTAAAACCCTAAAAGAACTACTTCTACATGCTAGAAAGGTCCATGATAAGTGGGAAGGCAGCACAAAAAACCTAAACTTCCTAACCGAACAATCTGACAATAATATAAAGATAGGGTTAGGACATGAGTGCTACAGCCGTAGAGATCACTCTAAATGCAAATCAACACCTTCGGATTTTGATTTCAGAAAAAGGAAGTATGCTGATCTTCCTGAATACCTGATTTGCAATTACTATGGTCATACGGGTCACAACCAAATCAATTGTGTCAAAAAGGCTCATGATATACGAAAAAATGTCGACCATGCTAAAACTCTTGACACGGTTGATGAGAATGATGAGACCCCCATTAAGGAACCTAACGAAGAAAGGAACAATAAATTTTGTTAGTTCTATGACATGGCCTTCAACTATAGCAAGAAACCTAGCACCTCACAAAACCCTTGTCAATCTCAAGCTAGTAAACCCATTCACAAGGGAAATAGTCATAAAAGACCTAGAGAAATTCCTAGACCAAGAGAAAACCCTAACCCTAGAACTCCTCCCAAGCCAAATAAACCAAGGGTTAGAAAAGCGGTTATTAGAAAAGTTTGGATTCGAAAAGACTTGGTATATAGAGTAACTAATCATAAGGGACCCAACTTAGCTTGGGTACCTAAAAACTGTATCTAATCCCTTCTACAGGAAGTAGTGAAAGAAAACAATCAATGGTACCTTGATAGTGGATGTTCAAGACACATGACTGGAGATAAGAATCTGTTTCTTTCACTCAAGCCCTTCAACGGAGGAAAAGTGACGTTCGGGGACAACAAAAAGGGAAAAGTTATTGGCGTTGGCAAAATCGAAATTTCTAAGTCTCACGCAATCAGTGATGTTTATCACGTGGATGGTCTAAAACATAACTTGCTAAGCATATCTCAACTATGCGACAAAGGTAACAAAGTAGTTTTTCATACTGATAGTTGTCGCATTATTATTGAAGGAACTAGCAATGTTATTCTAGAAGGCCACAGGAAAAGAAATGTTTATATGGTAGATTTAAATGCTGTGCCTACTAACTCTTTTTCATGCATGAAAGTTACTCTTGATGATCCTTGTTTATGGCATAAACGGTTTGGTCACATTAGCTCACTAACCTTGAACAAGCTCAAGAAGTGGGACTTGGTTGAAGGATTACCTAAGATCAAGTTCGACCAAGAAAGGATGTGTGACACGTGTGCAAGGTGCAAACAAGTAAGATCATCGTTCAAACCTAAAAGAGTAGTAAGCACAAATCAAGCCTTGGAATTAGTACACATGGATTTATGTGGACCAATGAAGGTAAGGAGTAGAGGAGGATCCAGGTACGTCTTTGTTCTTGTAGACGATTACTCAAGGTATGTATGGCCTATCTTTCTTCATTTAAACGACGAAACGTTTGATGAATTTGATTGTCTTATGAAACGTGTTCAAAACAAATATAAGACTAATCTTGTATCTATTCTTATGGATCATGGCACCGAGTTTGACAATCAAGCTTTTATAGAATATTGTAGAGTTAATGGTGTAGGGCATAACTTTTCTGCACCAGGAACTCCTCAACAAAACGGTGTCGTCGAACGTATGAATAGAACTTTAGAAGATATGGCACGTACAATGCTTTTGTGTAGTGGTTTACCTCGTAACTTTTGGGCTGAAGCCATTAGTACTTCTTGCTACATCCATAATCATGCTATGATCCGACCTATTCTTAAGAAAACCCCCTACGAACTCCTTAGAGGTCGAAAACCTAATATCTCCCATCTTCGTTGCTTTGGAAAGTAAATGTTTTGTTCACAATAACGGTAAAAACCGGTTAAGTAAGTTCGACTCTAGGAGTGATGAGGCAATTTTAATAGGATACTGAGATCATAGCAAGGCTTACAAAGTCTTCAATAAGAGAACTCTTTGTATTGATGAAAGTGTCCACGTTATTTTTGATGAAGATAACGTGTTTGATAAGCCTTTACATGATGAGGAAGAAGACTTGGATGAACCTGACTTTCGTCTCTCAAGAGACGATCCCCTGGAATTGGTATTGGAGGATAATGAGATTAAAGAAACAAGTGATGAACTTGATCGTTCCTCAAAAGATAAAAAGGAGAAAACCAAAGTTATAGTTGAAGATACTATAACATTGACTCAAAATCAAGGTGTAGAGTCCGAGGTTATAATCGGCTCTAATACAACACCCGGATTGGATTCAGGGGGAACTTCCTCCAATTCCGAGCCAAATAAAGTTGGGTCAAACTCAAATAACGATGATGAACCAAGTACTTCAACAAAGTGGAAATACAAGAGCTCACACCCCATGGACAATATTCTAGGGAATATTAAGAAGGGTGTTCAAACGAGACGTTCCTTGAATAACTTATGCTCTTTCTACTCTTTCCTATCCATGATCGAACCAACAAATATCAATGAAGCTCTTGCTGAATCTGATTGGATTATAGCTATGCAAGAAGAGCTACAACAGTTCGATAAAAACAAGGTTTGGCATTTAGTTCCAAGACCAAAGGATCGTTCTGTCATTGGAACAAGGTGGGTTTTTAGGAACAAACTAGATGATGTTGGAGTCATTATAAGAAACAAAGCAAGATTGGTGGTCCAAGGTTATAATCAACAAGAAGGAATAGATTATGGCGAGACCTTCGCACCTGTTGCTCGTCTTGAAGCTATTAGACTTCTGATAGCATTCGCAGCACACAAGGGAATGAAACTCTTCCAAATGGACGTCAAGACAGCATTCTTAAATGAACATTTACTAGAAGAAGTCTTCGTTGAACAACCCCCTGGATTTAAGAATAGTAAAATTTGAAGATCACGTCTTCAAGTTGGATAAAGCCCTATATGGATTGAAACAAGCATCTAGGGCATGGTACGACAGATTATCTAAGTTTCTACTTGACAATGGATTCAGTAGAGGATCCGTTGATAAAACCCTATTTCTAAAGTCTGAGGGTTCTGACCTTTTGGTTGTTCAAATCTACGTCGATGACATCATATTTGGATCCACCAACCGAAGCCTATGCAAATATTTTTCTGAGCTAATGACCTCCGAGTTCGAGATGAGTATGATGGGAGAATTGAAATTCTTCCTAGGTCTGCAAATACAAAAAACCGATGAAGGCATTAAAATCCATCAACAAAAATACATCAAGGAATTGATTCGTAAGTTTGGAATGGAAAATTCTCATGCTATGCCTACTCCAATGGTCGAGAATAAGAAGTTGACATTAGATGAAGACGGTAAATCAGTTGATAAAACTACTTACCGTGGAATGATTGGGTCACTGTTATATTTGACCGCAAGTAGACCCGATATTATGTTTAGCGTATGCGTATGTGCGAGATATCAATCATCTCCCAAAGAATCGCATATGACGGCCGTAAAACGAATTTTACGATATTTAATTGGAACGGCCAAGCTGTATTTATGGTATCCGTTGGAGTGTAACTTCGATCTAGTCGGTTATTCCAATGCCGACTACGCAGGATGTTCTCTAGACAGAAAAAGCTCATCGGGTGTCGCCACATTTGTCGGACCGTGTATCATTACGTGGGGTTCGAAGAAACAAAACTCGGTTGCTCTCTCAACTGCTGAAGCCGAATATATTGCTGCAGGACTGGTATGTACTCAACTTTTATGGCTTAAGCAATAATTACGTGATTATGGTGTTGACGTAGGATGCATTCCTATTTTATGTGATAATACTAGTGCAATAATTATTTCTAAAAATCCCGCACAACATTCACGTACTAAACACATTGAAATTAGACACCATTTTATTCGAGACCATGTTGAGAAGGGGAATATAAAACTTGAATTTTGTAGTACTGAAAAACAATGGGCAGACATTTTGACAAAATCGTTAGCTAGAGAACGATTTGAGACTTTACGGTTGGAAATTGGTTTAATTGGTGGTACCTAAGTTTCTATACACGTTCAATTTCTTTATGACTGACTAGTTAAGTTAAGATTGTATGACTGTGTCCGTATATTGCATTGCATGAATAATTTCGTTTATAGAAATATATTTATCATAAATTTCTATTTGTTATTTAGAATTTAATTGTCTATACAAACTTAATTCCTTATCAAATAAATAAGACACGCCATATCTTTTATCTTTCCTAATCACATACAAATTCTCCTAAATTACTTTCCATGTTACACGACTCATCTTTCCTATACACATTCAACTTTCTAAATTTTATCTTTTACCATATTAATTGTATCACCTAAAATCCTATACCTACCATAAATCCTATCACTATTTGACACTTACCATATTTGATAATCACTTCCTATGACCTAGACCTAGACCTACTCTTATAATTACCCCCTCCCTTGCGTGTGAACCGTACCACATCCCCCACTTGCATAATTTTTGGCGCTGTTTGGTAAACAGCATATTGGTCAAATTTTAGCATATTCAAGGCTTTTAGCATGTTTGACCAATCAATATGCTAATTTTAGTGTTTGGTAAACAGCATATTGAAACAGCATATTTGGGGTCAATATGCTGTTTTACAATATGTCATTTACCCCAAAGATATTGGTTAGCATATTGTAAAATAGGAAATTTTTCTCCATTTTACAAAGAAAACTAACAATCTACTAATCGTAATCTGCCAATTACCAAACACTCAAATCAATTCTGCTAATTATAATTTGCTAGTCAAACCTTCTAATAAAATCTGTCATTTATAATCTGCTTTTGCAATCTGCTTATGCTGAAATTAATCCGCTGTTTACCAAACAGGGCCTTTATCTTTTCAAAATAATTACCATCATCACCATCACCTCCTTTACACAACCATCACCACCACTACCATCTCATGATCTTAATTCCACTAATTTTCCTTCACCTCAACCAAACCCAATTACGCCCCTGTTTCGTGGTCGGGACGAGTCGATGTCCGAGGGAAAAAGACGCCGCCTTTTTAAAGGGAAAAATAAGGTAGTTGTCGATGAAGGTGAAGATGTTGAGGAACCCGAGGTTATTGTTCGGAACGGTGTTGCTCGTACCTTGCTCCGGGATGTTTCGAAAGCCGCAACCAAAGAAGGGTTAAATCGTGTTCGGCTAACTCATGACGAAAGCATCCTTGTTTCTCGTGTTTTGAGGTATTCTATTCATGGAGGAAGGTATTATCCGAAATCTTGGTTGATTAATGTTCCCGCTCTTAAGTTCTTTGTTGATTTTCTTGATTTTTAAGGGTGGAGTCACATTAGTCAATTTTCGGGTCCTATTTATCCGGTTGAAGTTGTTCAATTCTTTTCTAGTGTGTCGGTTAAGAAGGGAGTCTTGCATGTGTTGGTTAATGGTGTTGATGTGACGGTCTCTGTTTCTGATTTTTGCTCTGCTTTTTCGGTTCCCGATGACGGAATTGAAATTAATCCGAGTCTTGAATGGTCTAATGTGGTTAGTGAAAAGGAGATGTTAGTTAAGAGGTACTTTGAGGAGGTTGGGACGGACGGAGGTAATATTGTGGTTCGTCCTCTCTCGGCAAAAATCAAGTTCCTCTTGAACTTTCTTTGGAACACGGTTGTACCGAGGAGAGGAGGTCGTGATAAAGTTTCGAGTTATGAGGCTATTATAATATATTCATGGTTGGAGGGACAAAAAGTGAACTTGGCAAGTCTTGTGTTGCATCGTATCATCCAAACGAGTTTCACGGTTACCAAGGAAAAATTAAGTACAACAATCGACCTACCATATGGGATGTGGGTGTCTCGGTTGTTAGAAATAAAACAAGTGGTGGGACAGGATAGCTACGATGTAAGTGCACGGGATTTCATGTGTGATCGGTTGATCAAGCTTATGGGTCTTGCCGTTGATGGACCCGAGTTACTTCTTGTCAAGGATGTTGAAAAAAGCCCGGGTGATTCGGGTTTGGGGGCTATGGAGGCGAAATTGGAATGTTTTATGACTGGTTTAATGGAGAAATTTGAGGAGCATTCAACCAACTTGGCTACGGCCTTGTCACATGTTGGACCATCACGGTCTTTGGAGTCGGGTTTGGATGCTTCTCGGGTTTATTCTTGGATGGATGCGGTGGATAAGAGGCTAGAGGGTTTTTGAACGGGAATTGAAGGTAGTCCGTGGGGAAGTGTTCCCACATGGTGACCGTCTTACATTTCTCACGAGTCAAGGTGGAGCGTTGGTCATGCACGGAAAGGCTATGGCAAGTGATCAATCGCTTACATTGGAGGCCACGAAGGCTTTGTCCTTGAAGGTGCTCAACTTTGAACGGAGTATTCAAACTCTTTCTCAGCTTGTGCGGAGTTCCTTCGATCGTCTCGATGCCTTGGAGCATCGTACTCAGCCGGACTACGTGAACCCTTACAGAACCCGCAACATTTGATTTCCCTCTGCCTTCCCATATTTAGCCCTTTCTATTTTTAGCTTTCTTTTTCATGGTGTGTTTTGCAAACTTATCATTCGGCCCAATTTTGGCATGCACTTGTGGATTATGGCCCAAGTGTTTCTTTAAACATGTGTTTCATTCGGCCCATTGGCTTTAAGCATGTTTTCTTAAGTTTGTTTGATAATTAATCTTCTAGTTGCTTATAGTTATGCATGCTAAATTTGCTCTTTATGACGTTTTATCTCTTGTCTCGTCTTATATTATTCTAGTCATTTTTTATTTGTTCTTAACTTTTCGATGATGTCAAGAGGGGGAAAGAACGTCTATCGTAAGCATCTACCTAAGCTTGCTCGTTGTCAAAACCGATTGTCTCTTAAAGTCCTTAAAGTTTCGGTTTTTGATAAATCGTCTTGATCTTGCGTTGATCTTTATTATTAAGATGACGGTATTATATTGAGGGGGAACTACATACTTATTCACAATTTTAGGAGGCTTGTCATCATCAAAAAGGGGGAATTTGTTGAACCATATAGCTTATATGTTTATGTTTTGATGATGTCAAGGTGTTTTATATTTTATATACTTGTTGCGTGTAATCGTTTGTCTAAGTGTTTTAGAATCAACTTATCTAATACAAGCAACAAAGGAGATTGTGATGAAAGTATAAAATGTTCAAGCCTCTATTCAAGATCAAACGATATGAAGATTCATTCAAGATTTATGTGAAGACGAAGTCCGTCTAAAGATTAATCAAGCTTGGATGATGACGTAGCCTATACTCGAAGATCTCCCCGAAGATTAGAATAGTATAGGTGATTATCTCGTAATGATAACCAAGAATGAGTTTCTTGAATTGGTAAAGTTATTACTTTACAGCTATAACATTACTAGTAAAAGAGCTCAATGTTATAGTTCTCCTACTATAACATTGAGATGCTGAGTTTGTTATACACGACTTATAATGTTTCAAAATTGTTTTGAAAATTTTTTTAAGTTTATTTTAAATGTTTTGATAAAAGTATTTTTATAATAAAGCCCGGTTTAGTGCGAAGCTCGGTTTTTTGTTGGACGTTGACTAGTAGTTGTTTTGGGTCAACTTATGAGTTGGACCATGCTACTAATTAGGGTTTCAACAAAGCCTCTCCTAAAACCTAAATTCTAACCCATATATTGAGCTAGGGTTTGCACGAGTCACGAGGCATATGAGCCGTGACATCTCGTGTAACCTAAGGTGTATTTAGTAAAGATTTTATTCCATAATAATATCTTTACATATCTTATATATCTTACTTAATATATTTGTTTATGATAAAAGATATTCTTGTTTTAGGAAATCTTATCATATTTAGAATTTTTAATAGAGATAATATTTGAATAGATTATATTCTATCTTTTGGAATATTCTTTATTATCTTTTAAGGCTTTTAGGAAAGAAATAATAGAAGATATGATTTGTTAACATATCTTCTATATTCGGCTATTAGGGTTTGTATAAACCGAGTTGCCCTACTCTTTCCTTCCTATAAATATTTTGCTCTTTACAACATCTAAAATAGAGACCTTAAGCATAAAAATTGATTTCAATTTTACAAAGCAAACCGTGTGTTTTCAAGCAGAAAAACCGATTTGTTATTTTTGAAAGGTCGTGTGTTTTAAACTCGTATAATCGTTTTTATTGTTATCGTTATAAGATAATAGTGCTTAGTTGATTTCTTTCTCATTCATTAACGTGAACTATTAGAAGAATCATTAGTGCTCTCTTATTAGCGTAAGTTAGTCACTCGAGTATTTAACGGTACTCATTGAGTTACAGCTAGAGTTAGTTGTACGAGTTGGGTTAGTAAATTTGTAATCCGTAGAAAGGTACTAAATTTATTAATCGAGAATAGTGGACGTAGGTTTCGACTTGTGAAACTGAACCACTTCAAAAACCGTGTGTCTCCTCGTTCTTTCGTTCGTTTGTTTATTTCGTTTTACATTCACTAGTTGATTAGTTAAAGTTTAATCAATAAACTTTAAATAATCAATTACATATACATAATCGAAAAAGCTTTAAAAAGTTTTAAATCCTCAATTCCCCCCCCCCTCTTGAGTATTTTGGATCAATAGACTCTTCATTTCTTAATTTGGTGATTTATTAATTTTCTTTTGATTTAATTTTTGTTTAATTAGGTTAATTGCCTTAAGATAGAAGACTTTGTTGAATTGATGTTGATATTGTTGTTGGTGTTCATGCATGTTTTCTTAGGTTAGAAGCAATTATTTTAATCTAGAAATTTGTTAAATTTTGTGAAATGTTAATGTTTTTAAAATGATAATTAGACTTAATGCTAATTAGATTAGAAATGTAGAATGAAAAATTAGTCTTAGTGTTACGTAGTTTTTGTTAATTGACATTATTAGGATAATAGTCATTGTTGTATGTTTTGTTTTTTAATATTGTAAAAATTATTGTTCATATTGACCTAGTACCCGTTCAAAAATTACTCAGTAGGAGTAATTTTTGAATAGTCCCCGTTTTGGGACTGTCTTTGTACGTTTCAAGTCACTTAGGTAGTAAACATGTACTTGTGATTTGTTAATGAGAAAAGAGTTTGGTGACAATTCCTTAATGTTCTCTGAATGCATATGTGGAGTAATTATTTATTCTACATTGTATATTTGGAGAACGGATGGGAATTGTTGCCGTATTTTTTCTTCATTAATAAATCGCAAGTGTGTGTTTGCTAGTGACTTGAAACGTACATTGATGGGTTTAGGTTGGAGTGATAAGGACCCAATTCAAAGAAAGAAAGACTATTTGTAGACAATCGTCATCGTCATTTATATTTGTTATAATGTTTAATTATTGTGTATTATACTTGGTTGTGATTGTTGTTAAGTTATTGTCTTTTTTAATGGATTATTGTGTGTGTGTGTGTGTGTGTGTGTGTGTGTGTGTGTGTGTGTGTGTGTGTGTGTGTGTGTGTGTGTGTGTGTGTGTGTGTGTGTGTGTGTGTGTGTGTGTGTGTGTGTATATATATAGCAGAGATCCGGTGAGTTCAGGGTTTTAAATGAGTCCGTCCTGTAATTACAGACCGTAGGATCTATTGAATAGACGCGCTAGATTGCGCCATGTCACCTTAGCAATTTTTACACAACACCTCCAAACGTCCCGTGTTTCTTCACCTGTTTCCTCTCTCCTCTCACATGTCTCTCTCTAACCTCTGTCTCTCAATCCATCCCTAGATCAAAGAAAAAACCGTCGAAAATCTCAAAAATGTCTCAGATGAAAAACGAACATCGAATACATTAGTTTGCGCTAACGATTAGTTTGATGTTGAAAGTCTTTACTTGATTTCTTATCTCAATCATGTTGTTTCTCGTCTTCGCATCAGAAGGTAAACTAATCTCGATTTCTCTCATATATTACAGGGAATAAATTTAGGTATTCTTTTTCTAATTTATTTGTTATTCTCAAGATTGCTTTAATATATGCACCATAGCTGAAATCAACAATTTGCTTTGCATTAATATAGCTTTCTTAATTCGTGCTTGTATTTCTTAATTTGTGATATGGATAATTGGATAGGGTTATATTCTGTGAATCACTATTACAAATAAGTTTAATTTTTTGAAAGTTTTCTGTTGATTCTTATCTCAATTGTGTTGGTGAACAACATCAGAACTCGAATTTTAGCTAACTTTGTTGTTGATGCTATTAGTTTATCATCTCAATCGTTGTAATTAATTTGTTATTTTAACACATTATTTGTTGTTATTGTCACACATATTTGTTGTTATTGTAACACGAATTTGTTGTTATTGTAACACGGATTTGTTGTTATTGTAAGACAGTTACCTATTTCCTCATCGTACAGATTAGTGTTGTAATTGCAACACATTTTTCTTCTTGTAACACATAATTCTTAGTTATTGTGTTATGACAATTATTTGGTTATACTAGCTCAGGTTACCTACTATTGTAATACATATTTGGCTACTCTCATAAAATATTTGACGGTCCTATCTTTCTTTGCATCTTAAATCTTGCAGAGTTACTCTTTCGTGGAAATGTTTTGGTCTGGTAAGGCTATTGTAAATGGAGGCATTACATGACTTACGTTCTTGTTTTGATAATCAGTATGTTGGTATACCACAAGGTACATATGTAACACACCCATGCTCCAAGTGTCTTACCAGGACCACTTAAGGCATGAGAATGCTACCATCTCGGTTACCCGAGGCAATGAATATCAAATAGACCATAAAGAAACGTACTTTAATAATTAAGTTTAAAGTGATACAAACAAAAACGGATAATGTGAAATACAACTGTTCTTAAAACTGTCAAACCAACTATCCAAAGTAAAAGAATGTTCGACACAGCGGAAGACTTCTAAAATAGCTCGTGATGACTCAACCCAGCTATCTCATGCGCATCAACTCATACCTGCTCAATAACTGCTCACCATCCCCGAATGGATCACCACAGTTTTTAAAACATTTAAACGGGGTCAGTACTGATTACACAAAAGAAACAGCTGCAATAAAACAACATTACAATCCAATCCAATCACCCAAACTCCGTCACATCACTACACTCCTGACTACACACTGAAGTGTGTAGTCCTGCCAGAATACTCATCGCAAAAAGTATTCCACACCGCCAGTGGGGGGACCGCAACCGTTCCCACCTAAGCCCCGCTCAGCTCATCCGAGTGATAAACCCATGTTCCTTAATGTGCACATCCCTTCTGTGGCGGGTTCCACAGAAGATGAATCTAGGGCGTGAAGCCACTCCCGCAAGTGACTCCACTCAGTCGAGGACGCACCTCGCAAACCATAGACAGTTATACGATTATCACATTACACTACCAACAATCACCAATTGAGAATCCAATACCAATACGGTATACAACAACAACAGTTAATCACCAACACAACCATGTAATCAATACTGAGTAGGGAAACCCTACATGGAATAGCAATCACACGAGACCGTCTAGCAGCTAATTAGAACTTCTCCTCTACGAATCCTCCTCCTATAACATGTATATATATAATTACTACCAACACATCATAATACTCCCAAATCCCCCAAATCTACCCAATTAGGGTTTAACCAAACTCAACGAAATACTTTAAAACTTATACAAGAAGCTTACCCTTGACGCAACGATCAAAACGGTATAACGAACGAGACAATCCGACGATCCTCGCCTTGAGATTTGCTAATAATGCGAGAGATGCGAACAACGTAACTTTTAATCTTCTCTTGAAAGGTTTTAGGATGATAAAAGTGTTTAGGAAATAATGACGGAAGCCTTTTATATTAATCTCGCGTTATTAACAAAACCCGGCTAAACAATCCCGTAAAATACACTTACTCGATCGAGTAAGTCATTTACTCGATCGAGTGCCCCTTACTCGATCGAGTGTCACACTTACTCGATCGAGTACCCATCAGGCAGACTACTGTTTTGCGTAAAAAACTACTTACTCAACAGAGTAAGTCCCACTCGATAGAGTACCCATAGACATAGAAAATCGTAGTATTACAGTCTTCCCTCCTTAAAAAGAACTTCGTCCCCGAAGTTCAACTCATACACAAAAACAAAACACACTATCTCCCCTCCGACACAACAACATAACAAAACTCAAAACAAAACTCCCAACGAACACTCAAACCGACTCAAAGCATCTACTAACTGTACTAAGACCAACATAAACCATACAAAAACCTTATGCGACTATCTCCTACCCCCCTAAAAGAAACATGGTTACGTCCCCGTAACCACACATATTTGATCAAAAAGAGACGGATACCTCTCCCTCATAGCTTCCTCCGCCTCCCAAGTAGCCTCCTCAACCTCATGGTAAGACCAAAGAACCTTAAGCAACACCGTTTCCCCATGTCTAGTTTTCCTAACCTTTTGATCAAGAATCTGTTTTGGCACCTCAAGATAAGACAAGGACTCATCCTAATCGATGTTCTCTACGTCTAACACATGTGAAGGATCGCTCACATACTTCCTTAACTGAGATACATGAAACACATTATGCACTATATACAAAGCAGCTGGTAAAGCTAACCGATAAGCAACCTCACCCACATGATCCAAAATCTCATATGGTCCGATAAACTTCTGGCTCAGCTTCCCTTTCTTACCAAATCTCATGACTCCACGCATAGGAGACACTTTCAAAAGAACCTTGTCCCCAACCTGAAATTCTATGTCACGACGATGTAAATCTGCATAACTCTTTTATCGATCCTGGGCTGCTTTCATGTTTTGTCTAATCAGCTTAACCTGTTCTACCATCTCCTATACCATCTTTGGTCCTAAAACCACTGCCTCAGCTATATCATCACAACAAATCGGACTCCTACACCTCCTCCCATACAAAGCCTCAAACGGTGCCATACCAATACTCGTGTGATAGCTGTTGTTATAAGAAAACTCAATCAGATCCAATCTCTCCTCCCAGCTACCACCAAAATCCATAACACAAGCTTGTAACATATCCTCTAAAGTCTTGATGGTCCTCTTTGTCTGGCCATCTGTCGCAGGATGAAATGCAGTACTCATCTTCAAAGTAGTTCCCATCAACTCCTGCAACTCTTTCCAAAACCGTGATATGAACCTCGTGATGCGTGCATTTTATATAGGTATTTTGTACTTCATTTGCACGCATTTCTATGCATTTTGTGTAGTGTTTAGCTACAAATGTCCCCCGAATTGTCTACTTTGGTTTCTCTTGTCTTATTTGCAGGAATGAACCAAATAGGAGCATAATTAAGCTTAATACTTGTCCCTATGCTTGCATTTAGGAGATTAGTAGAGTCGGAGCCTTAAGACTACTATTTTGAGATGCGCAAAGAAGTAAGTTAGCTAGGCGAGCAAAGGAAGAACTTCAAATTACTAGTGCCTAATTTGAAGAATCATATCTTGCGTTCTACAACATATTTTCAGGTGATTCCAATGGGAGATGAAATCTTGTTCTCTTAGCTTTCGAACGCCACTGGAAATGCCCTGTTTGCCCAAGTAACGAAAAAATCGCAGCCGTTTGAAGTTCAGTGCGCGAAGCAGGAATTGTGCGCTGGAAAGTACTCGATCGAGTACAATTGTGTTCGATCGACTCATTTTTCTACTCGATCGAGTAGTGCCTTTTTGATAAGTGTTCGATCGAGTACCTAACTACTCGATCGACAGGTTTTAGCTTGGATTTGCTCGATCGAGTGATGAAAAAGTCCTCGATCGAGTATTTAGCTATTATACTCGGGATTTTTATCCCGTGATAGGTTTAGTTTTGTTAATTTTCACTTCCCTATATAAGGGAGTCGTAACTAGGTTAATAGAAACTTCTTTTACCTTTTAAGACTTCTCTTAATACACTTTACTCTTGATGTGGGTGATGTCGTCGGGGCACCCAATCAAACACATTTATAATACTCAACAAACAACTAGTTAGTGGTAAGTCGAGGTCGATCCATGGGACGGTGTGCTTTGGTTTCTAAGTCTATCTATCTCAATTTATGCTAGTGTCACAATAGATTTGAGTTTGTAGTTGTTTTCTAGACTAATAAAAGCAATAAAGTAAAACAAGCAATAAAAGAAAGGATGTAAACAAATGATTAAAAGTGCTAGGATATCATGGGGTCATAGGGGATTCATGGTGTTGATCATACAAACATGTTTACAAAGTTGCAAGAAATTAATGTTGTGAAGGAACCGAGTTGGTTTATGTCTTACGGTTCTTAGGAAGAGTTGGGTCCCGGAGCCGAATCGATTAGATTGTACAACACCTACAAGTCGACTTACTTTCCCCTTATTCAACTTCTATGCATGGTCTAACAAGACTCGAGTTGGTTTATATCTTACAAGTCTCATTGAATAGATAAGAGATGGTAAAAATGCAAGGATTCATAGGCTTAGCATTTCATCAAACATAACATGTGCATAAAGTTGAGATCACAACAAGCAAGCAATTTAATTATGAAAACATATTAGATTAAGCATGATTAATCCCATGTTGGTTTCCCGTAATTACCCACTAATCCTAGCTAAGAGACTACTCACTTATTATCATGGTAAACATGTCATTAATGGTGTCAATCATCACAACAAGTGTAAACATGATAAGAGAATGAGGAAATAAACAATAAAGAGTAAAGGGTAAAAGGATTATACCAAACTTGAGATGATTCCAAATAATAAAGCAAAGAATAAAAGAAGAGAACTTGATTGATTGATGAAGGGTTGTCAATTCTCCAATAATAACCCAATAGTCTTCAATTACCCAATAATAAACTTGAATAATAAACTTGAACAATAATTAAGGAAAGATTAATGTGTAATTTGTGGAAAGATTAAAGAGTAATCTATTCGAATCTACTTCTAATCTAATCTAAGAGGAATTTCTAATATGGGAATTTGGTCTAATCTAAAAACTTCCTTCTTTGATTATTTACAAATGGGGTATTTATAGTAGGGATTCATTAGGTTAACTAAGGCTAAATTAGTAATTAACATTTGTGAGTTCTAAGCAAGGAATTGCTAGTCTTTTCGGAGAGATGAGCATCTCAGCTGAAGACGCCACGATCCGCTCGTCCAGGAGGGGAATCCGCTCGGATTGTTACAGAGGTGGACGGGCGTCTATGGGCAAATCCGCTCGGATTGTAGCAAGGGAATTCGAGCGTCTTCAAGGCTTGGACGCTCGGATTCAGGCTCTTGGACGGGCGTCTTGTCTCCTTGGCCGCTTGGATTCTGCTTCAGAATCCTTCTCTTCGATTACTTCTTATTCTTATGAGATTGGTCTTTAATTCTTGCCTCTCCTTCAATACTCGTTCAGCCAAGATCATCAATGTCATTCCAAATAAGCTTAAGAGACGGGAATTTCCGCCTAATTGTCTCCTTTCCTACAAATCAAACACAAAGCAATAGGAAAGCAAAATAGGAAGCATTTGACGGCTAAAATGGCTATGAGACGCTATAATAATGTGCAAAATAGGCTCAATTAGAGGATTAAATGTGCGCAAATAATGTTCACATCAAATATCCCCAAACCGAACCTTTACTCGTCCCGAGTAAAGAGGTGACAAAAACTAGACCTTTTTTTAAACTAACCTACTAATATAACCGATGTGAGACAATTAGCGGGTCTCACTCCGCCCCTTCAACTCACAATAAGACAACCATGAGATAGGATGCCTTATTGCAAGGCAAGGTAGGTCTTGCCAAAATGGCGACACATCCAAACATTAAAGCACACAAAATCAAGTAATGGATGCAACTACAAAAGAATAGCCACTTTCCTCATCTAAGTGGCGGAAATTATCTACAAGGGAAGTAATTCAAGGGTACACACTCCTTCATAGATGCAATTTCTTCAAACTACTAAGCCTAGAAGGATACCAATAAATCACCTCCAAGTTGTGTCAAGCTAGGGTACCTTTGTCCTCAATCGTTAAATGCTTTTGTCAAGAATAGACTCCCTATGGTGTTAGAAACACTGGAGGATCGCGGAATTCCCCCTCTTGCCTAGACAATAAGAAGGGTCGTCCCCTCTCTACCATGCACAAAAATGGATACGATGGATAAAGGGATCAATAGTATTTGAGTTTTATTTGGGAGTTTGCTTTTGTTTTTGTTTGTTCCCCCCCCCCCCCACCAATTTGTGGCATTTGACATTTTGAGAACACTTTCTTTGCCATTTCTTTTGATTTTTGGCATTTCCAATACTTGACAATTTTCAACTTTTTGCATTTTCTTTTGAACATTTTCAAAGTCACCCCAATTAGTAACGAGGGTGCCTTATATTTGAAGCATAGGAGTTCATTTTTGTTATTCCTCTTTTCTTTTGATGCAATTGCAAACTTTTTCTTTTCTTTTCTTTTCTTTTCTTGAACTCAAGTTTTTGAACAATTTCTTTTTGTGCCCATTCCCTTTGATGACAAAATATGGTAGAACATGGATGAGTGATGTTTGCATGGTTTCAAGGGTCACCTTGGAATAAACGGTAGCCAAGGAGTTATCACACCACAAGGTACTCTTGATTAGGCCTTAATCCATGGGTCAAAGGATACAAGCATGACACATACTAGGGTGTTTTACAAGTATTCTAACAAGCAAAGTCTTAAGAAGAAAAATCATCTACTAGGGCCTATATACACTTGTCAAGCTTCCCAAGTAGACGGTTTCACAAAATTTTTCTAACATCCAAACTACATGCCATGATGCAACTATCATATATACATCCAAATGCGTATGCTTCTACCAACTAGTATGCCAAATAATCTAAAGGCAATCCTATAATCACATTGTTTTTACCGCATCAATCAAAATAAAGCGACATAGTCATTAACATAAAGAGGAAAAAGGAGATTGGAAAGATCATACCATGAGGTCTTCAATATCCTCATGTCTCGGATGTGGTATAGTCGATCAATGTGAACAAGGATGAAGAAACACAATGTATACAATATATACAAGACTACACTATAAAGGAAGTGAACTTGTTTTTGGATTTTTAAATTTTTCAAATTTTTATGGTTTTGATTTTATTAAATTAAAGAACATATTTTTGGGATTTTTCGAAAATTTTCAATTTTTATGTATTTTGGAATATAAATTCCCATCCCCCCACTTTATTTTGGACATTGTCCTCAATGTACATGTAGGAGTAGGAATGAAAAAAGAAATACATGTTTTTGGATTTTTGATTTTTTGAAATAAAGTACAAATGCAATATGATATGAATGCATGCATGCTCTAACTAAATGCAATTCTATATGACATATATAACAAATGAATGCAATCTAAACTATACTATATGATGCATGGTTTCTAGTAAACTATGATCAAACCTCCCCAAACCGATTTAAACACTATCTCTAGTGTAAAAAAGAATAGGATTGGTCATTAGTGACTATGCATGAATTCTAGTCTATATGCAACTATCTACATGAATCATGTGAGATATATTACAATGCAACTATACTATACGAACTAACTAATGTAAATGCAATATGAAATATAATACAAATGCAAGTGAAAGCTAAACTAAATGCAATGTATATACAAAAGAGAGAGGGAGAGAAAAGTATCATACAAATGGAGGTGATGAGGTAGGCATCTTTCACTCGTCATCATCATTTTGAGGGTAGCCATACCGGTGAGAACTTCCTCCTTGGTCATATCCTCCTCCTTCGCTAGAATGCCCTCCACCTTGGCCACCAAGATTCCAGGCTTGGTCCCCTTGATTAGGGAACAAGAGGTGTGGTTGGGCCCAAGAGGGCTGAGGGCCATTAGGGTCGATATACCATTGTTGTGCCATTTGATAGTACTGGGGATAAAGGGCCAAGTAGTTGTCAACCCTCCCTTCATGTACCCCGAGGTCAACTCTATTCATAAGGTTCATCAGGTCATTAATGCCTGGGGTATCGGGGATTTGCGGCCTGAATTGTGCATAGGGAGCAGGGTACGGTGGGATAGGCACATAAGAAGGTGGGGGAATAGGCCTTGCCGGTATCCCACGAGGTATTTGTTGTTGGCGGGGTGCCTCTTCCCTTTGAGGGGGATTGACGATGATTTGGATGTCGAGGAGGTAGCTCGGCCTAGGCGAATACGGGCTCAACCGTGGGTCGGTACCCGGTATATTCCACCCCGAAAGAATGATGGAGGTGCACCCTTTTGGGAACCATTCTACACTCCCGCCTTCAGTGTAGGCACACCACCGGTGGTGGTTGAAGACGTCATCCTCATCAATCAAAGTACTCCCCTCAAGAGGAGCATAAGTCTCACAGGAGTTGAACCGGGGGCAAAGGAAGTTAGCCAAAATAGTAATTAGACCTCCCATCATGAAGGTCTTGAGTTGGGTGCTCCCTTGAGAAAAGTCATAGAACCTTGTAAGCATCTCAAGGGGGGTATTGAAGTTGTATCGCCTCGTCCCCCGAACATTTAGATAGGACTCAAGGAATGTCAAATCAATGAGAGTGCACCTATCTTGTTCATACCTCCCATTGATGGTGCCGGCTACAAAACGTTCGGTGATCCGAATCACCGGGTGTTGGATAGCGAAGGTATAGCACTGTTTTTGGTGGATGAAATCCCTCCCGGAAATAGCCTTCCAAAGTAGGTCCACATTGAAATCAGCGGGTTTATCGGTATAGTCGGTTGGTACAACAATACCGAAAATGTGAGCAAATTGATCAAGTGTGAGGCTATGGTCTAGGTTGCACAACCTAAACTCCATGCTCACATTGGTTCGAGTGTTCGTGACAATACGGAGGCTACTCAAAAATTCCAGGGTGAGACTAAGGTACGTCTCCTAATGGGCATGGAATAATTTTCCAATCCCTAAGCCATCAAAGAACATCTCGGTGTGGTACCTTATCCCAAGGGTTTCTAACACCCTAGTATCGATAAACTGAGTGGGTTCATAGTGCTTACCTAGCAACTCGATGAACTTCTTACGGTGGGCATCGGAGGTGAAGAGTACCTCCGGGAAGTACTCAAGTTGCTCTATCCCTCCTCTCATGATGGGGCAGAAGTTCCTTAGCGGCACCCTTTCTTGTGGGGATGAAGAGGATGAACCCTTGCGTTTCCTAGCGGCGGATTCAACAAGTTTCATAACCTTGCCCTTAAGATTCATCATCTTGAATTGGGAAATTGGGGTTTTGTTGGCTTTTATTGTGAGCGGAGTGTTTTTGGGGATGAAGATGAGTGATTTAGGGTTAGATAGGTGAGGAAATGAGGGAGAAAGGGGGTGTTTTTATAGAAAAAGGGGGAAGACGAGCGGACACGGGTGGGGCCTGGGCGGATAATTCGAAAAAAACGCCAGAATCTGAGCGGCTTCCTTGTGGGACGAGCGTCTTGCCTCTGCATAATCCGAGCGTCTTACAGAAAATCTGCTCGGATTTCGTGACAAGAACTTTGCATTTTCTAAAGTAGGCAGAAGACGAGCGTCTTCTGTCTTAGACGAGCGTCTGACTTTGGACGAGCGGCTTCTCAACAATCCGCTCGGATTTTGATACAGTCCCAAAACTTTTCTTCAGGTACCTTTCAGGACGAGCGTCCAAAATGCAATCCGAGCGTCTTCCCTATGGACGAGCGTCTTTTGCCAAATCCGCTCGAATTCTGATTCAGCGCTGAACAGTACCCTGGTGAAGGCCTTGGACGAGCGTCCACCCCTCGGGACGAGCGTATTTTTGTTGTTTCTCTTCCTTTTCTTTCTTTTCTTTGCAAAATCATACCCTTACACCAATTTGTTGTTCCTCCTTATCCTTTTCTGAAATTTTGCTCAATAAAAATGTAAGAAAACTCTCTCTCACTACTCTCATGCAATAAATTAAATAAAAATGCAAAAATGTACAATATTATACAATGTAGAATTTCATGAAATATCTTACAAATGGTGGTTTGAGGTAGGACTCCACCAAACTAGTTCAAATTGTAGAAATTCTTGTCCATAGAGCCCAAGGCTCTCAATGGAAGATCGAAAGCTTGTGAACAAGCTCCAAATAAGCACAAGTATGAGTTGCTCCATTTGAACATGAAATTTGGCCAAGGAAGCTTGCCATAAGTTCTTTCTTTCACCTTGTCCTTGGCACTAGAGCTTTCCCAATGCTTCCAATAAATAAGCCCATGATTCTTGTCAACACTAGGTACGAAGTGTGGTTCATTTTCATCCGTATACTTCCACTCACCAACTTCTTCTTCAATTTTGGTGACGGTAATAGCATTTTGATTTTTCAATCCTTCCAAGGTGGAAGGAGAATTGTCATGGCTTTGATGATCGAGTTCCTTACAAGTTGGCATCGTGGGTGCCAAATTTCCACAAGTAACTTCACGTGCAAGTTTCTCTTTGAGCTTTTCCACCAAGTAGCTTTTGTATGATGCTTTGACCTTTTGAAGAAGGTCCACCATATCCTCTTCAACAATCATAGGTTCCATGGTAGATGCGAAAAGGTCTTTATGGTCAATAGGGGAGGGACATTCATCTTCTTGATAGGATATCTCAAATGTCTCAAGGATAGGTTCCTCAAGTAAGGTGATATTACAAGTCCATCCCTCTCGGTCCTTGTATGGAACGTATTCTTCATAGGCCCTTTTTATGGTCTCATCATCATTGCTATCTTCATATGAATCATGAATGGGTGCTTCATTCTTCTTCATTAATTCTTCCTCCAACATCTTAATGTTCACATCAAAAGACACACCCTCATACTCACAAAGGCTAAGAGTATTTGGCTTACTCAACCTTGTGTCTTCTTCATCAAATATCACACTTTCATACTCACAAGAGCTCAATGAGGTTAGCTCTTTCCACTTCTCATTTTCCATTTCAAAGGTTACTACTTCAAATTCACATTCGTGATCAATGTCCAAGGAATGGTGAGGAGTGGTTGCTTGGGATTCTTTCATTTGGGAAATTTGAATCTCTAATTCCTCACCTTGGGCAACAATGCCTTGAAGAACATTGTCCCTCTTTTGGCTATCCTCTATCATTTGTTTGAAGAAGTTTTGTTGATCTCCCATCATTTGGAGAATCACATTTTGAATGGGTTCATCTTCTAGTTGTGGATAGGTGTGAAAGTGGTTGTATTGTGGCAATTGAAATTCGTTATGAAGTGGGTATTGGGTGGGTGGCTGTTGTGGATATTGGATGTGGTGATTTTGGTGGGAAAAGTTGGGGTAGTAGTTAGGATTTTCATTGTACAAATAGTAAGGTAGGTTTGTGTTGACTTGCTTCTCAAACTCCCCATACCCATAGTCGTACTCAAAATATCCACCACATACTCCATATGTCAAGTCTTGAGCCATCATAGCTAAGACAAGAAAACAACTACAAGCATGGAAACTTCACAAAAACGGTAAGAACAATCCTTGAGGAACAAGTTCCTCAAGGTGAAAGCAAAATCAAAATACACAATCAAGAAAGAACTTAATCACATAGCACCATCCCCGGCAACGGCGCCATTTTGATGTGGGTGATGTTGCCGGGTCACCCAATCAAACACATTTATAATACTCAACAAACAACTAGTTAGTGGTAAGTCGAGGTCGATCCATGGGACGGTGTGCTTTGGGTTCGAAGTCTATCTATCTCAATTTATGCTAGTGTCACAATTGATTTTGGTTTGTAGTTGTGTTCTAGACTAATAAAAGCAATAAAGTAAAACAAGCAATAAAAGGAAGGATGTAAACAAATGATTAAAAGTGCTAGGATATCATGGGGTTATAGGGGATTCATGGTGTTGATCATACAAACATGTTTACAAAGTTACAAGCAATTAATGTTATGAAGGAACCGAGTTGGTTTATGTCTTACGGTTCTTAGGAAGAGTTGGGTCCCGGAGCCGAATCGATTAGATTGTACAACACCTACAAGTCGACTTACTTTCCCCCTATTCAACTTCTATGCATGGTCTAACAAGACTCGAGTTGGTTTATATCTTACAAGTTTCATTAAATAGATAAGAGATGGTAAAAATGCAAGGATTCATAGGCTTAGCATTTCATCAAACATAACATGTGCATAAAGTTGAGATCACAACAAGCAAGCAATTTAATTATGAAAACATATTAGATTAAGCATGATTAATCCCATGTTGGTTTCTCCTAATTACCCACTAATCCTAGCTAAGAGACTACTCACTTATTATCATGGTAAACATGTCATTAATGGTGTCAGTTATCACAACAAGTGTAAACATGATAAGAGAATGAGGAAATAAACAATAAAGAGTAAAGGGTAAAATAATTATACCAAACTTGAGATGATTCCAAATAATAAAGCAAAGAATAAAAGAAGAGAACTTGATTGATTGATGAAGGGTTGTCAATTCTCCAATAATAACCCAATAATCTTCAATTACCCAATAATAAACTTGAATAATAATTAAGGAAAGATTAATGTGTAATTTGTGGAAAGATTAAAGAGTAATCTATTCGAATCTACTTCTAATCTAATCTAAGAGGAATTTCTAATATGGGAATTTGGTCTAATCTAAAAACTTCCTTCTTTGATTATTTACAAATGGGGTATTTATAGTAGGGATTCATTAGGTTAACTAAGGCTAAATTAGTAATTAACATTTGTGAGTTCTAAGCAGGGAATTGCTAGTCTTTTCGGAGAGATGAGCATCTCAGCTGAAGACGCCACGATCCGCTCGTCCAGGAGGGGAATCCGCTCGGATTGTTGCAGAGGTGGACGAGAGTCTATGGGCAAATCCGCTCGGATTGTAGCAAGGGAATTCGAGCGTCTTCAAGGCTTGGACGCTCGGATTCAGGCTCTTGGACGGGCGTCTTGTCTCCTTGGCCGCTTGGATTCTGCTTCAGAATCCTTCTCTTCGATTACTTCTTATTCTTATGAGATTGGTCTTTAATTCTTGCCTCTCCTTCAATACTCGTTCAACCAAGATCATCAATGTCCTTCCAAATAAGCTTAAGAGACGGGAATTTCCGCCTAATTGTCTCATTTCCTACAAATCAAACACAAAGCAATAGGAAAGCAAAATAGGAAGCATTTGACAGCTAAAATGGCTATGAGACGCTATAATAATGTGCAAAATAGGCTCAATTAGAGGATTAAATGTGCGCAAATAATGTTCACATCAAATATCCCCAAACCGAACCTTTACTCGTCCCGAGTAAAGAGGTGACAAAAACTAGACCTTTTTTTAAACTAACCTACTAATATAACCGATGTGAGACAATTAGCGGGTCTCACTACGCCCCTTCAACTCACAACAAGACAACCATGAGATAGGATGCCTTCTTGCAAGGCAAGGTAGGTCTTGCCAAAATGGCGACACATCCAAACATTAAAGCACACAAAATAAAGTAATGGATGCATCTACAAAAGAATAGCCACTTTCCTCATCTAAGTGGCGGAAATTATATACAAGGGAAGCAATTCAAGGGTACACACTCCTTCATAGATGCAATTTCTTCAAACTACTAAGCCTAGAAGGATACCAATAAATCACCTCCAAGTTGTGTCAAGCTAGGGTACCTTTGTCCTCAATCGTTAAATGCTTTTGTCAAGAATAGACTCCCTATGGTGTTAGAAACACTGGAGGATCACGGAATTCCCCCTCTTGCCTAGACAATAAGAAGGGTCGTCCCCTCTCTACCATGCACAAAAATGGATACGATGGATAAAGGGATCAATAGTATTTGAGTTTTATTTGGTAGTTTGCTTTTGTTTTTGTTTGTTTCCTCCCCCCCCCCCCCAATTTGTGGCATTTGACATTTTGAGAACACTTTCTTTGCCATTTCTTTGATTTTTGGCATTTCCAATACTTGACAATTTTCAACTTTTTGCATTTTCTTTTGAACATTTTTAAAGTCACCCCAATTAGTAACGAGGGTGCCTTATATTTGAAGCATAAGAGTTCATTTTTGTTATTCCTCTTTTCTTTTGATGCAATTGCAAAGTTTTTCTTTTCTTTTCTTTTCTTTTGATGCAATTGCTAGTCTTTTTGGAGAGATGAGCATCTCAGCTGAAGACGCCACGATGCGCTCGTCCACGAGGGGAATCCGCTCGGATTGTTGCAAAGGTGGACGAGCGTCTATGGGCAAATCCGCTCGGATTGTACCAAGGGAATCCGAGCGTCTTTAAGGCTTGGACACTCGGATTCAGGCTCTTGGACGGGCGTCTTGTCTCCTTGGCCGCTCGGATTCTGCTTCAGAATCCTTCTCTTCGATTACTTCTCATTCTTATGAGATTGGTCTTTAATTCTTGCCTCTCCTTCAATACTCGTTCAACCAAGATCGTCAATGTCCTTCCAAATAAGCTCAAGAGACGGGAATTTCTGCCTAATTGTCTCCTTTCCTACAAATCAAACACAAAGCAATAGGAAAGCAAAATAGGAAGAATTTGACGGCTAAAATGGCTATGAGACGCTATCATAATGTGCAAAATAGGCTCAATTAAAGGATTAAATGTGCGCAAATAATGTTCACATCAACTCTCTTAATCTTTCCCTTAAACTTTCTATTGTAACTTTGCTCGGATTTGGGTTGTTCTTTATGCCGGAATTCTTGTGATTGTAATCCCTCTTATCTTTATTAATCTCAATCTTGTTATTAATTGCTTTAATCCCTTGTTTCTCTTATCATTAATTTCTGCCCTAATTTCATTTATGCAATTTTGTTGTTATTTCATCATGCTTTTAATTAGTTCAGTCACTGTTATTAATATTGACAACATTAGTAATATGAGTAGCTAATTTCTCTTATGTTAGGACTAGGGAATCCATGGTAGGATTGCGACGATGTAGCGAATAGACTAGATGGTTTACTTGTGAGAATCTGTCCCATAGCAATATAACTGTACACCAATTTAGTTGAATGCATGCTTCTAAATTACATTAATCTGGTTAATTTCGTTCCTGGATCGGAAGATTGGAATGAACAAACCTGCTATGAACAGTAGACTACCCTAATGAGGACGGAAGTTAAGTTAGCGGAAATCTAGGATAGAAAGTGGACCGGAAGGACCTTTCTTGTATCCTTCTCACAGTAGATTGTCTAGGCTATTTGCAACTGAGTCGATAAACTGCCATGGTGAACCGAAATCCTGACATGCACTCTTTTATCTGATCACATCTATCATTTACTGCTCTTACTTTATTTCTCTTACCCTTGGACTTCCAGTAATTTAGAAAATTAATTATAAAAACCCCATTTGTGACATAGATAGATGGATTACAGATAGATACCTTGCCTCCCTGTGGAGATCGACCCTACTTATCACTAGCTTCTGTTAGTTATATTTAGGTTTATTTTTGGTACAGAAACGACCGTATCAAATTTTGGCGCCGTTGCCGGGGAGGCAACTAGCCTGTTTATCTGTTCATTTTCGTCTGTCTTGCGCCTCAAGGGATTTATTCCTTGAGGCAGTTCTTATCTTTTTCCTTTAGTGTTGTTTTGATAGGTCCTACAGGTCCTACCTAGACAGGATTCTAGGAGAAAGATCGTCAATGGGAAGGCTTGATTACCTTTGATTCTTCTGCCAAGATGTCTAGCGTCTCTAGAATTATAGCACAGTTTGAAACTCAGAATGCAAGATCTGAGCAGCTGGAGAATAGACGATCTTGGGGTAGTCCACCTCAGTCCCATATTACGGCGCAGCAGGTGGTTCATTGTAAGAGATGTGGTGCTGTGGGGCACGATGTTGTTACTTGTTATGCGGAGAATGACCGAGTCTATGCTTATCGGCAGTATAGACAAGGTCGTTATGGTTCTCAAAGTGGGGGTTACCCAAACTATTCTCCACTTCCGCTGCAGAATTACTATGTGCCGCCACATCTGATTCAGCAGCAAGGCTTTCAAAGGCCTTCATTTTGTTTTCCGCCACAGCAGGTTCCTCCTTCCACTATCAACAAGGAAGAGATTACTGAATTGAAGTCTTTAGTGAAGGCACTTGCTCTACAAGTGCAAGAAACTGCGCAAGCTAGAGATGCTTCTATCAAGAGACTTGAGACTCAATTGGCTCAAGTAGCTGCCGAGCAAGATGCTGATATGTATGACTCGGAAATTGATGATATTGTCGAAAATGAAGCATCAAACGAAGAATTTAATGTTGTTCCGTATGAAAAATTCGATCAAGCTAGCTTTAGTATTCGATCGAATGACTTATTTGAGGAGGAGCTCGTTCGAACATATTTTTTTGTTCGATCGAACAGTTTATTCGAAGAGGAACTGGATCGAACAGCTACAGAGACTATTCGATCGATCATTGCTGAGGAAAAAAACCTCGATCGAACGGTCATAGGGACTGTTCGATCGAGCAGTTTGGGTGAAGAAAGCTTTCGATCGAATCTATTAGCTATGGACAGTGTTGATTCGTCATTCATGCCTATTCTGTATGACATTAAGAAGCTAAATGAAGACCAATCCTATCCGACTAGAGGTATTGCTATTCCTTTAGTTGATTCCGATAATATTATTTCTATTCCTTCCGTTAAATCATTCACTGCTGTTGATTTAACGCCTCCGCCCCAGTTTGGGAGCAAGTTGGAAGAATGTCGTCGTGTTTCTTCTTATACAGGTCTTGACAGGTTAGAAGACCCGAGAGGAGGATTTGAAGGATTTATCCCGCGTAAGAGGAAGGCGCGAGAGAAGGCTAATAGTGACGTCTATTATGCTGCAATAAGTTGCTGTCCTCCTGTTGATGCGATGGTATGGAGGCCTAAGGCCAAGCTGATGGATGCTGAGGGGACCTCATTCAGTCAACAGCCTTTTGTGGGCCATTAATTTCTGTCGGTGGATGAAGAAAAGAAGGTCGAGCTGGGACCTATCTAAAACCAGCGCTACCGGGAGGCAACCCGGAATTTAAATTTCTTTCTAGTTGTTTTTTCAAACATTTTAGTTTTTGTTGTGTGCTTAATAATTGGTTTTTACAACCATAGACTATGAACAATTTGGACTTGGTTTTTAGTAGAAATTTGTAGACTGCAGGACCATTCGATCGAGTAATTCTTTTCCTCGATCGAATACTTTGGCAACCATTTGTACTCGATCGAGTACTAACTTCTCTCGATCGAGTACCATCGGATAGAATTTGGTTGATTTGCTTCCTGTGACGCTGTTCTGGAGCTGCTTTGCGACCTCCCATGTTGCTGGCTGGTTTGGGGAGGTCCCTTCTTCCCGTTATCTTGTAAGTTTTCCGCTTCTACACTCTCTCTCCTTTTTAGTTTGCATTTCCTTTCCCTGTTTTAGGTACAATGAGGGCATTGTACGGTTTGGTTTGGGGAGGTTATGCATCCATATCTGTGTCTGCATCTTGTTTTATTGCATTTCTGCTATCACGTTTAATTTTCGTATGCATTGTTGTTTATTTTCATAAAAAATCAAAAATCTAAAAATTACAAATTCAAAACAAAAATTCAAAAAATTCACGTTTATTTTTTGCATATAGGTTGAGTCGGAACGGTAGATTTCCGTGACGGAATTGCACTTTAACTTGTCATTTTTTACTTAAGCCTTGCATCTAATTGATAGTTATTAGCTGAGTCTTGCGCATATCTACGAGTTTTTGTTCAAATTTAGCTGACTGTTTAGACTTGACCTGATAAATTGGCAACCTACTCTATAAATTCTGAGTTTTAGAGCCTTATAACTGGTGACATTTATGACCGGTTTACATAGGAATTGAGAGTAGTACTCCTTGCATAGCATGTTCATCACTTTTGCACATTTATGAAATTCGATTTCTTGTCAATTGCATACATTCAGGTTTGTGGTCGGTGTCACATGTAGGGAGGTGCTTGCAAATTTCCTTTTCTTACATTTTTCAACCATTTAGCTCCACTTAAGCCAAATTTAGCCTCTTTCACCCATTAGCTAGCTACACCCAAAACTAAGTCTGCCCAGTCAAGCTAGTTTAGTGTGTCATTTGTGGTATGTTGATCCATGTTGCGAGTTTGGTTCGTTTTTATTGTTTGGAGTTGGTGGAAAAATAAGGAAGGACAAAGGAATGAAAGAAAAAGACGTGAAAAAGAAAAGAAAAAAAAAACACGTGTGATAGAAAAAAAGAAAAAAATTGAAAAAAAAGAAGAATTGAAACACACGTGAAACAGAAGAAAGAAAAAGAAAGAAAAAAATCAGAAAGTTGAGTTGAGTTTGGTTGAAAAATAGAGATTGTTTGTGCTTATTTCTATCTTGTGACGGTCTCCCTCCTCCGTTTTATTCATATATTTTTGAGGAGATAGTGTATTTGGACAGTGAGTTGTGTGCCAATGAAGGGCACTTGTACTTTATTTTACAGTCAGTTGAGATTCAGATGATCTTATATGACCTTGTTTACGAACTAGCTTGACGCTTTACCTTCACATTTCCATAATTTGTTTTGCCTTTTCTCACCTAAACCTAACTTTCCCATACCATTTATAAGTCCTCAGCTGTGACGGACATTGTTGGTTGGAGTGTATGCGTAGTACTTGAATCGTCTATCATTTTTGTTGCACGCATGTTATGTAGGTCGCAGTTTAGGTGAGTGAGTGTATTCTCCTTCCCTCTTACACATAATTATTCACCTTTGCTTCATGAGAGAAGAGTGACTACGTGAGAGTCCGATTTTGTTGGTCTTGCAAGGTCGATAGGTCATCCTTGTTTATGGACATCTTATAACTCGTTTGCGTTTTGACTACTGTAGCTATGATTGTTAAGTTTTGATTGCATTAATTTGGTTCAAGTAGACAGGTTATAGCTAGCTCTGAGTTTTCATTTCCGTTCTATTAGTTTGCATTTAGTTTCCTTGGGGACAAGCAAAGATTTGGTTTGGGGAGATTTGATGCGTGCATTTTATATAGGTATTTCGTACTTTATTTGCACGCATTTCTATGCATTTTGTGTAGTGTTTACCTACAAATGTCCCCCGAATTGTCTACTTTGGTTTCTCTTGTCTTATTTGCAGGAATGAACCAAATAGGAGCATAATCAAGCTTAATACCTGTCCCTATGCTTGCATTTAGGAGATTAGTTGAGTCGGAGCCTTAAGACTACTATTTTGAGATGCGCAAAGAAGTTAGTTAGCTAGGCGAGCAAAGGAAAAACTTTAAATTACTAGTGCTTACTTTGAAGAGTCATATCTCGAGTTCTACAACAGATTTTTAGGTGATTCCAATGGGAGATAAAATCTTGTCCTCCTAGCTTTCGAACGCCACCGGAAACGCCCTATTTTCCCAAGTAACGAAGAAATGACAGCCGTTTGAAGTTCAGTGCGCGAAGCAGGAATTGTGCGCTGGAAAGTACTCGATCGAGTACAATTGTGTTCGATCGACTCATTTTTCTACTCGATCGAGTAGTGCCTTTTTTATAAGTGTTAGATTGAGTACCTAAACTACTCGATCAACAGGTTTTAGCTTGGATTTGCTCGATCGAGTGATATAAAAGTCCTCGATCGAGTATTTAGCTATTATACTCGAGATTTTTATCCCGTGATAGGTTTAGTTTTGTTAATTTTCACTTCCCTATATAAGGGAGTCGTAACTAGGTTAATAGACACTTCTTCTTTTACCTTTTAAGACTTCTCTTAATACACTTTACTCTCTTAATCTTTCCCTTAAACTTTCTACTGTAACTTTGCTCTTGGATTTCTTTGCTCGGATTTGGGTTGTTCTTTACGCCGGAATTCTTGTGATTGTAATCCCTCTTATCTTTATTAATCTTAATCTTGTTATTAATTGCTTTAATCCCTTGTTTCTCTTATCATTAATTTCTGCCCTAATTTCATTTATGCAATTTTATTGTTATTTCATCATGCTTTCAATTAGTTCATTCACTGTTATTAATATTGACAACATTAGTAATATGAGTAGCTAATTTCTCTTATGTTAGGACTAGGGAATCCATGGTAGGATTGCAACGATGTAGTGAATAGACTAGATGGTTTACTTGTGAGAATCTGTCCCATAGCAATATAACTGTACACCAATTTAGTTGAATGCATGCTTCTAAATTAAATTAATCTGGTTAATTTCGTTCCTGGATCGGAAGATTGGAATGAACAGACCTGCTATGAACAGTAGACTACCCTAATGAGGACGGAAGTTAAGTTAGCGGAAATGTAGGATAGAAAGTGGACCGGAAGGACCTTTCTTGTATCCTTCTCATAGTAGATTGTCTAGGCTATTTGCAACTGAGTCGATAAACTGCCATGGTGAACCGAAATCCTGACATGCTCTCTTTTATCTGATCACATCTATCATTTACTGCTCTTACTTTATTTCTCTTACCCTTTGACTTCCAGTAATTTAGAAAATTAAATATAAAAACCCCATTTGTGACTTAGATAGACGGATTACAGATAGATACCTTGCCTCCCTGTGGAGATCGACCCTACTTATCACTAGCTTCTATTAGTTATATTTAGGTTTATTTTTGGTACAGAAACGACCGTATCACCTCGCATCTCTGTCTAACACTATATCCTTAGGCACCCCATGCCAACGAACCACATGCTTCCTATAAGCCTAAGCCAACTGTATCTTGGTCCAAGTATCCTTCATCGGCACAAAGTGAGCTGACTTGGTCAAACGATCAACTATAACCCATATCATGTTGTTACCCTGCTGACTCCTCGGCAAACCCACTATAAAATCCATAGAAATGGACTCCCATTTCCACTCAGGTACCTCAAGAGACTGAATCTTACCTTGTGGTCGTCGCTGCTACCCCTTAACTCTCGGATATGTCAAACAACGAGCCACAAACTCAGCTGTTTCCTTCTTCATCCAAGGCCACCAGAAAGTCTTCTTCAAATCTTTATATAACTTGTCACCGCCTGGATGTACCGAATATGATGTGCAATGAGCCTATGTCATGATCATCTTTCTCAATTCCTCATCATTAGGAACACACCATCTCCCATCAAATCTCACACTGCCATCCGTATGAATAGAGAATCGAGACACCGTCCCTTTCTCTACTCCGGTTCTCCACTCCTCAATCTTAGGATCCAAAGCCTGTTTTCTGCGAATATCATCATAAAGATATGGCTCCACTGTCAAGTCTCCTCTAGCAACCCCTTTCTGTATCATATGTATCCCCACCTTCCCCACCTCATCTCTCAATCGCATCAAAGACATAGCTGTGCAAAGAGAATGCACACTCTTCCTGCTCAACGCATCTGCAACCATAATAGTCTTCCCTTCGTGGTATATAATATCCATGTCATAATCCCCAATCAACTCCATCCACCTCCTCTGTCTCATGTTCAACTCCTTTTGAGTGAAGATGTACTTGAGACTCTTGTGATCTGAAATACCTTAAAGGTCACCCCATAATGATAGTGCCTCCAAATGTTAAGAGCAAACACAACTGCACCCAACTCCAGATCATGTGTCGGATAGTTCTCCTCATAAAGCTTCAATTGCCTAGGAGCATAGGCAATCACTTTCCCGTTCTGCATCAACACACAACCCAAACCATTCTTTGATGCATCTGTATACACTTCAAAGTTCTCACATCCTTCAGGTAATGCCAAGATTGGAGCCGTGGTCAAACGGTCCTTTAATGTTTGGAACGCCGTCTAACAACTTTCATCCCAGCGAAACCTGTTCTCTTTCCTCATAAAAGCTATCATAGGTCTGGCTATCTTGGAAAAGTCTTTCATAAACCGATGGTAGTACCCTGCCAAACCCAAGAAACTCCAGATCTCCGCTACATTCTTCGGTGCTTCCCACCGAGTAACTGCCTCTATCTTTGCAGGATCCACATCAACACCCTTCTTAGAAATCACATTTGATGCGTGTCTTTTATTTGATGTTTTACATCCCATTTTACACGCATTTCAGAGCTCATTCATGTAGTTTATGCTACATTTCTCCCTATTTCTGTCTACTTCCGTATTTTTGTACATTATTGCAGAAATGTGAAGAATCCAGCGGAAATCGAGCTAAATCCGTCCCCGAGTATCCTGCATTGCATATGACGTGAAGTATTCACCCGAGGAACGAGCTTGGTGCGCAATTCAAGGCCCAAAAGACAAGTCCACGAGTTTATAGATGTCAAGTAGCAGCTCAAGCAGTCGATCGACCTCCGCCATCAGTCGATCGACCAACCTGCGGGTTCCAGAAGCTACTGTTTACTGAAGATCAGTCGATCGACCAGTCCTAGCAGTCGATCGACCAATTTGCTATTCCAGACGAGAATTAAAAGACCGTGAATCTTGAAGCCCAAAGTTATGTTAGGTTTAGGAAATAAAGTTACGTTAGTTGCTATATAACGTAACCTAGAAACATCAGTTTAACATTCAGTTTTGACATCCAGTTTTTATCTAAGTTTCAGATCCGATATTCATCAAGTTTTTACATTAAGTTTTACATACGGTTCTTAGAATTAGGGTTTGGAATATTGTTAGCATTAGAATTTTCGTTCTTGTTCTTAATCTTTCCTCTGTAATCTCGGTATTTTTTTGACCTATTTCAGTTTACTCCTATTTCGTTATTAGTATAGAATTGATAGTTAGATTCCCGAACCATATTATTGTTGCATGTTAATTGATTTTCCTACCGCTTTAATCATGAATTCAGTAATTTTATGCCCTAGTATTATTGTTGTTATCACTTTTAGCATGAGTAGCTAAATCAACTGTGCTAGGATGTAGGCGAATTATGGCGTAGGCGGCGTAGTATTAAATTGGACTGAATTCGCGTGTCAGTCGTTCGACTGCCATACCTGGTCGATCGACTGACCACGTGAGGTTACCTTTCATTTTAATTGACTTTAATGATGTATTTAACGAATCGAATGCATGCGACCAGTTAGATGCTTAATTTATGACTGACCCATTAGATCGAAAGATAGGGAAAGTTATTTGATCACCAATTAAGATGACTAAACTGTGTTGAGATCGAAAGATAGGTATGGTTTAGACCGTTAGTCACTTTTCAGGACGAGAGTCTGTATTAGTGATATTAGGGACCTATACCGAGATCGAAAGATGCTATTTGTCGAGAGTGGACCGAGAGGACCTCTTGTTTCCCGCCTCACTTGTGTTCGATTTAGACCTGTTTAGTATGCTGCCGCCGAAGCTGTAATGAACCGACCATCCTAGTACCTCTCCTTTATCTATTTAGTCCGTCTTTTTAGTTTACTGTCTTTATTTATTCTTAGCTATAGACCAAATCAATCCAACCAACCCCCCACCTTATTGTTACCTTAGACTGAATTTAAACAACTAGAATTTACATTTGCCTCTCTGTGGTTCGACCCGACTGCCGCTAGCTATAGTTGTAGTTGGAAATTATAAATCTTATTTTTGACACCTCACGACGGGTATCAAATTTTGGCGCCGTTGCCGGGGAGGCAATAGTTCTAATTTTTAGTTGTTTTATTTTTAGTCTTTCTTAGTTTAAGGGACTTCTGTTTCTTAAACTTTTCTTATATTCTTTTTGTAGTTTCTTCTTATGCGCAGGTCACAGGGTGGTGAACTAGTACCATTCGATCCTGAGATAGAGAAATCTTTGCGCGAGTTGAGACGATCACAAAGGGTATTACCGACAGAGGAAGAGTTGAGTACTCTGTCAAGCTATTACGAGAACGATCTATTCGAGGAAGACCCACATTCTTCACTCGTTTCCACCTCTTCAGCCGAGACAGTTACTTCTCCAGAAATTCCAGTCATGGCTGAGGAAGCGAGTATAGCTAGTCATTCTGAGCCGACAGCTGCAAACTTATATAAGGGGTTCGAATTACCAGGAGATGCCAGGAAGTTCGAACCAAAGCCTTCATACATTAATATGGTTGAGAGAAACCAGTTCGGGGGAGCTGCAAATGAAGATGCAGCTAAGCATATGGAGACGTTTATTGACTACTGCTGTTCCATACCCCCACCAGCCGGCGTGACCCAAGACCAGATCAAGGAGACTATGTTCATTTTCTCGCTCCGTGATGCTGCAAGGGAGTGGTATAGAGATCTGGATCGAGCTGCTCATGGGATCACCGACTGGAATTCCTTGGCATTGGCATTCTACAAGAAGTACTTTTCTGCTTTAAAGACGATTGCTATTAGAGCTCAAATCACGAGTTTCAAACAAGGGCCGGATGTGAACTTCCACGAGGCATGGGTCCGATTTAAGAAGCTGGTGCGAACCATACCGCACCATGGTTTCGAAAAATGGAGCTTGTGCAATCATTTCTATAATGGGCTGTATGACGATCAGAGGGCTATTTTGGATGCTGCAGCCAATGGCCGATTTGCTGAGAACTTGGGAGAGACCAAGGGGTGGAAGATCATCGACGATCTAGCCACCCACAAGGCTGAGTATGGGAATTCCAGAGGGAACCAGAGGAGAGCTGCTGAATCTTCCTCTGTTGCTGCACTTGAAGCTCTCACTGCGAGATTTGACAAATATGAATTAGGAGGAGCTTCAAAGGGGGACATTTACCAAGTAAATGCTGTGTCAGACGGTCCTTTCGTCTGTGAAAGGTGTGGAGCTGAGGGACACGTTTCGAAGAATTGCCCTAGTCCCTTTGAGTCTTGTGCTGCCTTTCAACATTATAGGCAGACAAACACCTACTATGAGCCTAATGTTCATCCCAACCTGAGGTGGAGTAGCCAGAATGTCCTAAATCCAACTCCACCTCCGCAGCAGCAACCCTATGTGCCCCCTCATCAAAAGCAACAACAATATCAAAAACCTCCTTATGTGCCGCAGCAGCAACAACCATCCCACAGTTCTGATTTCGCTGAGTTCAAGAACTTGTTGCTGAAGGAGTCCTAAGCAAGAGAGGCCGGGATGAAGCTACTAGAGAGCCAAATTGCTCAATTGGCTAGTAAGAGTACCTCTCGAGCTCCGGGACACTTACCGACTGAAACCGACCAAAAGGAGACCTTGAACGCCATCACATTGAGGAGTGGGTCCACCCTGGAGGGGTCTGCCATGGTCGAGGACGTTGTTGAAAAGAATTAGGCGGATCCTAGTCAAAAGAAAGTTGTAACGAATAATTTAAAGAAAAAGGCGTCTATCAGGTATATCAGTCGATCGACTGATACACCCGGTCGATCGACTGATATGCGGGTTACAGCAGCTTCTGAAACTGTACACCTTGGTCGATCGACTGAGGATAGTGGTCGATCGACCAAGATCACTGCTGATAGCGAGATTGTTCGTCCCCCGATGCCCGATAACTTAAGGGACTATTTGTTTCGGGGCACGACAGCTCCGAAAGTGTTAGGGTCAGACCCGAGTGCTGATGGGTCCGTCCCGATTCCGAAGTTCGATCCGATGACGGTTAATGGCTCACATTTGAGACGGTCTGAGGAAGGTTCGAGCTTTAACAAGGAGAAAGCAGTGGACTTCCAGCCTAAGTCCACAGATGCCGGCATGCGCAACTTAGAGGAGAGGGCTAAGGTACTTCTTACAGCCCCATATCCGGAGAGACTAGTGCCAACAAAGGAACAGGTATCTTTCAGTAAATTTGAAAAAGTTATTCGTAGCTTGAATGTACAAGTACCCTTCCTTGAGTTGGTCAATCAAGTGCCTGCCTACACTAAATTCATGAAACAACTCTTGTCTAAGAAAAAGTCGCTTGAACATGTTCACACTATCGCGTTAACCAAAGAGTCATGCTCTTACTTGTCTCACACTGCACCCCATAAGCTAGAGGACCCGGGTAGCTTTTCTGTTGCTTGCAATATAGATACCTTCTCTATTGAGAAGGCATTATGTGACTTAGGAGCTAGTATAAGCGTCATGCCTTTGAGTCTAGCTAGGAAGCTCAAATTGACTAGGTTCGCAGTGACAGATATGACAGTTCAGATAGCTGACCGATCGGCGGTCCAGCCAATAGAAGTCTTAGTGGACATCCCTGTCCAAATAGGGAAGTTCTTCTTCCCTGTCGACTTCGTGGTACTTGACATGCCTGAGGATGCTCATATACCCATCATTTTGGGTAGGCCATTTCTGCACACTGCTGGTGCAGTCATAGATGTCGGTCTAGGAACCTTGACTTTCAAAGTGGGAAAGCATTCTATTGTCTTTGCCCAACCTGCTAAGAAAAAGGACCCCATGTGGCTCAGTGACTTGTAATACGGTTTACGAAAAGAAATCGTACTTTGTGCTTCCCGAATTGCCTATCTCTATTACTACTTCGTGTTAACCCCTCCGTCCCCGGGCATCGGGAGCAAAAAGGAGGAAGAATCTGTTGTTTAGATGTTGCAGAGCTGGTTTGGGAAGGAAGTCTTTGCAAGTTGCTCCAATCGTAAAGAAGCCGATCATTCAAAGAGGAGGTCTTGGTTGCCTGAGCTATGGAATTGATGAGGTAGTTGATGACGAGCCGGTCACAGCCAGAGAGTCTGACTATGATTCTGATAAGCCCGAAGAGATCCTTGACTGGGGAGATGATGATAGTGTTGATCCGTTAAGCCATACGGACATGGAAGCTAAGAAAGGTGCAGCTGCTCAATTAAGCACCGTTGAGGCTACCTCTAGTAGCCAGAAGCCGACGAAGTGGGCCATACCGTGGTCATTTTTGATCAACTATTAGTTGATCGAGCTCTTTATAAACTTCATTTTATTTGCTTTTGTTAGACGTTCTTTTTATTGCTTTTGTGTGCGCGAAAACTTCGCATTTTATTTTGTTTGCTTAGGATTTCATACGTTTGAGACTTTATTTTGGGTTTTGCGCAACTTTGGGCGCGTATTAGTGTGCACTTGCAGGTTTTTAGACCTCATTAGCTCAAGTTATTGAGCAAATACGAAGAAATAAGGAGTACAAGAAGATTTCTTTGATCGATCGATCGGCTACATTGGTCGATCGACTGAGTTGCACTTTCCAGGAGCTACTGTTCCTGACACATTGGTCGATCGACTGCCATCCTTGGTCGATCGACCAAGGACGCTGCTATACCTATTCACGACCTCTCCCCTGCTGTGTTTGGTCGATATGCGGACTTAAGGGAGTTTTCTACTCCACTTTATTTTCCGTCCAATTATTTATTTCTTCTATTTTCTCAGTTGTGCATAATTTTACCGCTTCAAAACTGTCTTCTCGGTTTTATGCGTGGGTTTTATTTGTCTTTCAGGTACCTTATTAGTAGCACTGCTGGCTACTGAAACCTCCTAGCTCAAGCTGGTTTGGGGAGGTTTCCCTTTTGCTGCGTTTAAAGTCTTGTGAGTTCCTGATTTCCACTTCATGTCTTTTTTATTTCATTTTCCCGCAAATTCCCATTTCTCTTTTCTTCATTACATGATTTTGCACAATGGGGACATTGTGTGATTTGGTTTGGGGAAGGGTTTTGCGTCGCATATCATTTGCTTTCATTCACGTTTACATTCTGTTTTGCATTGTTCATTTCAATTTATATAATGCCAAAATTCAAAAAAATTTCAAAAATTTCCATAAAATGCACGTTTATTTTAGCATATAGGTCGAGTCGGAACGGTAGTATTTCAAGGATGATATTGCATTTTGCACCTGTTTTGCCTAAGCCTTGCTAGATTGACATGTTATTAGTAGAATCGTATAAGTGCATGTCTACGAGTTTTCGTTACATTTCTTGCTGAACTTGAGACTTGACTTCGAAAATTGGCAAACTACATCATGTTTCTGAGATTAGAGCCTATAACCGGTGACATCTATGACCGGTTTATTTAGGAATGTGAGTAGAACTCCTTATGAGGCATGTCACATAAATGTGCATAAATATGAACTTAATCTGCTTAATACCTGTACACATTCGGTCTGTGGTTAGTTGACACATGTGGTAGAGGTTTCCCCTTATTCATTTTGCCCATGAACTCCACACTGCCAAAAATATCCTTTTTATCCTAATTACTACATCCTACATTTAGCATGTCCTTTGTCAAGCTAGTAGTCTGTGTTCTTAGGGTTGTTACTCATTTTTGGTGGCATATGCTCTGTTGAGACGTTATTGGGAAGATGAAATGAAGGAAGGAAAGAAACATAGAAAAAAAAAGAAAAAAAAAGATGGAAAAAATGATTCGAAAAAAAAAAAAGAGTTCTGTACTGTTTAAGCAGTCGATCGACTGCCCCTTTTGGTCGATCGACTGAGGTTCGAGAAAGAGAACGAAATCAAATTCGCATAATTCAAACCTTTATCTTTTGGCGATTTTTGCTCCCATGTGTTATTCATATTTTATGGGGAGTTAGTTGATTACTTTTATCTCTGGAAATTGTGAGATTTGTGCTTGCTATAGCACCGTTCCATTTGTTTTTGAGCAAGAAGTTGGATGTTGCCATATGGTTCCGTTTCGGTACTAGCTTAATCACCTGTACCCCCACTTTTCCATAAATGTTTTGCCTCTTCTTACCCATACCTCACATATCCACATATATACCTCGGCATGTGTCATGGTCATTTGTTGGTTGGAATGCGTATGTACGGTTGTAGAGATTGCTTTCATATTAGACTGCAGGCATGTTCTTATAGGTCGTAGTTAGGTGAAAGTCATTACAATTACTTCTTTCTATCTTTACATATACTCACCTGTGTTTATTGAGTGGTATGAGCGACCCGTGAGAGTCCAATTTGATAAGTCTCTACAGTTGACGGTTCAGCAGTTTTTAACGACTCCATAACTCGTTTGCATGATTCAATTGCTAATTGATTGTTGGTTGTGCATTAAATTGGTTTAGGCTTTACATGTTGCATTTCGCTCTGAGATTGAACTCGTTCCATTAGGTCATTAGATCGAGTCTAGTTCTTGCTTGGGGACAAGCAAGGGTTTGGTTTGGGGAAGTTTGATGCGTGTCTTTTATTTGATGTTTTACATCCCATTTTACACGCATTTCAGAGCTCATTCATGTAGTTTATGCTAAATTTCTCCCTATTTCTGTCTACTTCCGTATTTTTGTACATTATTGCAGAAATGTGAAGAATCCAGCGGAAATCGAGCTAAATCCGTCCCCGAGTATCCTGCATTGCATATGACGTGAAGTATTCACCCGAGGAACGAGCTTGGTGCGCAATTCAAGGCCCAAAAGACAAGTCCACGAGTTTATAGATGTCAAGTAGCAGCTCAAGCAGTCGATCGACCTCCGCCATCAGTCGATCGACCAACCTGCGGGTTCCAGAAGCTACTGTTTACTGAAGATCAGTCGATCGACCAGTCCTAGCAGTCGATCGACCAATTTGCTATTCCAGACGAGAATTAAAAGACTGTGAATCTTGAAGCCCAAAGTTATGTTAGGTTTAGGAAATAAAGTTACGTTAGTTGCTATATAACGTAACCTAGAAACATCAGTTTAACATTCAGTTTTGACATACAATTTTTATCTAAGTTTCAGATCCGATATTCATCAAGTTTTTACATTAAGTTTTACATACGGTTCTTAGAATTAGGGTTTGGAATATTGTTAGCATTAGAATTTTCGTTCTTGTTCTTAATCTTTCCTCTGCAATCTCGGTATTTTTCTGCCCTATTTCAGTTTACTCCTATTTCGTAATTAGTATAGAATTGATAGTTAGATTCCCGAACCATATTATTGTTGCATGTTAATTGATTTTCCTACCGCTTTAATCATGAATTCAGTAATTTTATGCCCTATTATTATTGTTGTTATCACTTTCAGCATGAGTAGCTAAATCAATTGTGCTAGGATGTAGGCGAATTATGGCGTAGGCGGCGTAGTATTAAATTGGACTGAATTCGCGTGTCAGTCGATCGACTGCCATACCTGATCGATCGACTGACCACGTGAGGTTACCTTTCGTTTTAATTGATTTTAATTATGTATTTAACGAATCGAATGCATGCGACCAGTTAGATGCTTAATTTATGACTGACCCATTAGATCGAAAGATAGGGAAAGTTATTTGATCACCAATTAAGATGACTAAACTGTGCTGAGATCGAAAGATAGGTATAGTTTAGACCGTTAGTCACTTTTCAGGACGAGAGTCAGTATTAGTGATATTAGGGACCTATAGCGAGATCGAAAGATGCTATTTGTCGAGAGTGGACCGAGAGGACCTCTTGTTTCCCGCCTCACTTGTGTTCGATTTAGACCTGTTTAGTATGCTGCCGCCGAAGCTGTAATGAACCGACCATCCTAGTACCTCTCCTTTATCTATTTAGTCCGTCTTTTTAGTTTACCGTCTTTATTTATTCTTAGCTATAGACCAAATCAATCCAACCAACCCCCCACCTTATTCTTACCTTAGACTGAATTTAAACAACTAGAATTTGCATCTGCCTCTCTGTGGTTCGACCCGACTGCCGCTAGCTATAGTTGTAGTTGGAAATTATAAATCTTATTTTTGACACCTCACGACGGGTATCAACATGCCCCAGAAAAGCAACCTCCTCTAACCAGAACTCACACTTAGACAACTTTGCATACAGCTGATTGTCTCGCAAAGTCTGCAACACCAACCTCAAATGTTCCTCATGTTCCTCCTTAGTCTTAGAGTAGACTAAGATATCATCGATAAAGACCACAACAAACCGATCCAAAAACTGACTGAAGATCCGGTTCATCAAATACATAAACACTGCAGGTGCATTAGACAACCCAAACGGCATCACACCATACTCATAGTGACCATACCTCGATGTAAAAGCTGCCTTCGGTATATCCTCCTCCCGAATCTTCACCTGATGGTAACCCGACCTCAAATCAATCTTAGAAAAGACCGCTGCCCCGTTCAACTGATCAAACAAATCATCTATCCTTGGCAAAGGATACCTGTTCTTCACGGTAACCCTGTTCAGCTCTCTGTAGTCGATACACAACCTCAAACTCCCATCTTTCTTTTTCACAAACAAGACTGGTGCTCCCCACGATGATACACTAGGTCTAATGTACCCATTCTCAATCAAATCATCTAGCTGTTTCTTCAGCTCCTCCAACTCCTTAGGACCCATATGGTACGGTACCTTAAAGATTGGCCCCGTCCCTGGTTTCAACTCAACACTGAAATCTATCTCCCTCTTTGGTGGCAACCCTGGTATCTCCTCCGGAAAGACATCTGGAAACTCCCCCACCACTGGTATCTGGTCAACTGTCGGACTCACCATACTATGATCTCTCACATGGCATAAGATCAACGGACATCCCTTCCTCAGATAAGACTTCAAGGTCACTGCTGCAATCAACTTGACTTTGGGTTTGATAACAAACCCACGATAAGACACATTAATCCCCTTAGGACCTCTTAGAGAAACTCTCTTTTGATGACAGTCTATCTTAGCCTTATACTTACCCAACCAGTCCATACCAACTATCATCTCAAAACCATCTAATGGAAACTCTAACAAATCCACTAGTAAGTCAACCTGCCCAACTATCATAGACACACCCCTATACAACCTCCCACAAGGTACAGACTCACCCGATGGTATGAACACCTCCTCTTTTACAGACTCAAACTCTCTCAAGCCCAAAAGCTTAGCATGACTCGACGATACAAAAGACTATGACGCCCCCGAATCAAATAAAACAAAGGTAAAGACTCCATTAACAAGAAAATTACCCGTGATAACGTGAGCATCCTCCTCAGCTGATTTCTTCTCCATCATGAACAGCTTACCACTGGTCTTCTGTCCACCTCCCTGGACAGTACTACTGAAATAGACGGCTTAGCAGCCGACCCATGGTTGTTGTTCGTCGCCGGTCTCTGATATGAATTACCGCCATTGCGGTTAGCCCCACCATCGTTGTTACTCTGACCACCCTGATTATTCCACGACCTAGCCGGTCTGTTACTAGCATAGCTCTGAGATGGACCCTGAGAGAAACTCCCCTGTGACTGCCTCTGAAAACCCATGCCCATAGCACTGGTACACTCGTGCCTCTTGTGGCCCACACCGCCACAGTTAAAGCAAGACAAACCCCAACTGCTACTACCACCACCACGGCCACGCCCGTAAGAAGCTCCACCGCTACACCCCGGCCCCGAAGAGTAAGCCTTCACCAGGTTATGGCCGCCCCTCTTGTAACTAGACTGACCACCACCCTCACTCTCAGCCTTCTTCTTCTCAGAAGCTCTCTCTGTTCTCTTTAGTCATCTCTACCAACCTCCCAGCTCTCCCAGCTCGCTCATATACCTCCTTAACATCAGTAAGGACCCCTACCGGCAACTTCTCCATAATCTTGGGTGTCAACCCCTTCTCAAATCTCAATGCCAAGTTATCTTGGCTCAGCCCCATATCCTCTGCGTACCTTGACTTCTCGTTGAACTTGTGATAATACTAAGCAACTATCATATCAGAAGTCATCTTGAAGTCATCAAACTCCTCTCTTAGCTTGCTACGCACATGCTCTGGCACAAAGTCTCGCCTCATAGCCCTCTTAAACTCATCCCAAGGTATAGCAGATAACCCCTGTCTCACATATAGATCCAGAGCACTCACCCTATCCTTATCCCACCACTCTCCGGCTGCTTCCCTCAAGTAGAACGCAGCTTGTTCCACTCGAAAGTCCTATGGGCAATGAACCACATTGAGTATCTTTTTCATCTCCCTATGCCAATTATCCAGCAGAATTGGTGCCCCAGTGCCCATGTAATCCTTAGGGTTAAACCTCGCTATATTGATACTCATCTTGGCGAAATCTACACCCGCCTCCTTATCTTTTCCGAACTTCTTTAAAGTCTCAGTAAGAGCATCTTGGTGCTCCAACATCATAACTATCTCATCTACGCTCATGTTCTCAGCCCTGGCATACAACGCGTTTCTCTTTGGCGGCATCTTGAAACTATATAAGGAAGAACAAACATAAACACACATCCCATACTCAAAAACACGAAAACAACCTGTACAGAACCCACTCGATCGAGTACCACAACCCACTCGATCGTTGTGAGGCCACTCGATCGAGTTGCTCACTTACTCGATCGAGTGCCTCGACTCCAGAACCTGACCAGAAAGCATCCAAAATGTACTCGACCGAGCCACCACTTTACTCGATCGAGCTGACCCCACTCGATCGAGTGCCCAAACCTACTCGATCGAGTGCCCAAAAATAAACTACTGCCCAGACACAAAAAACAACCCACTCGATCGAGTCACACCTACTCAATCGAGTGCCCCCCACTCGATCGAGTCATACTGACTCGTATACTACCCGCATGCGTATCTCAACACTACCAACCAGCTATGTTTATATACCAAATGACAAACGACAACATATCACTTTATATGTTTGTGTATATATATATATATATGTGTGTGTGTGTGTGTGTGTGTGTGTGTGTGTGTGTGTGTGTGTGTGTGTGTGTGTGTGTGTGTGTGTGTGTGTGTGTGTGTGTGTGTGTGTGTGTGTGTATATCACAAACAACAATCCTACTCCACATGTTTCTAAAATGCCACGTTATAAAATATTCATCATACACATTCTTACTACTCATCGTCTTTCTCCATCACATTCCCCATTCTCCACATGAATTCATCCACCAATTCACACAACACATTACTATATAGATATACAACACACAAGGTAAACACATAACGATCCCGACATACACCCCATAGTGGTCGGTTTAAAGTTTTAGGGCGAGATCAGGACTTTAGGACGTCTCCCAAGTCTTTGCATTAGCTCCTAACAACTCCTACCCGGGTTCATTTTAGTTTAACTTCCTAAGTTCATTGGGTTCATTAGTTACAGGTTCCAAAATCGGCGCTCTGATACCACTTTGTAACATCCCCACACTCGAAGTGCCTTACCAGGACCACTTAAGGCATGAGAATGCTACCATCTCGGTTACCCAAGGCAATGAATATCAAATAGACCATAAAGAAACGTACTTTAATAATTAAGTTTAAAGTGATATAAACCAAAACGGATAATGTGAAATACAGCTGTTCTCAAAACTGTCAAACCAACTAATCCAAAGTAAAAGAATGTTCGACACAACGGAAGACTTCTAAAACAGCTCGTGATGACTCAACCCAGCTATCCCATGTGCATCAACTCATACCTGCTCAATAACTGCTCACCATCCCCGAATGGATCACCACAGTTTTTAAAACATTTAAACGGGGTCAGTACTGATTACACAAAACAAACAGCTGCAATAAAACAACATTACAATCCAATCCAATCACCCAAACTCCGTCACATCACCACACTCCTGGCTACACACTGAAGTGTGTAGTCCTGCCAGAATACTCATCGCAACAAGTATTCCAGACCGCCAGTGGGGGACCGCAGCCATTCCCACCTAAGCTCCGCTCATCTCATCTGAGCGATAAACCCATGTTCCTTAATGTGCACATCCCTTCTGTGGCGGGTTCCACAGAAGGTGAATCAAGGGCGTGAAGCCACTCCCACAAGTGACTCCACTCAGCCGAGGATGCACCTCGCAAGCCAGAGACAGTTATACGATAATCACATTACACTACCAACAATCACCAATTCAGAATCCATGCCAATACGGTATACAACAACAACAGTTAATCACCAACACAACCATGGAATCAATTCTGAGTAGGGAAATCCTACCTGGAATAGCAATCACACGAGACCGTCTAGTAGCTAATCAGAACTTCACCTCTACGAATCCTCCTCCTATAACATGTATACATACAACTACTACCAACACATCATAATACTCCCAAATCCCTCAAATCTACCCAATTAGGGTTTAACCAAACTCAACGAAATACTATAAAAATTATACAAGAAGCTTACCCTTGACGCAACGATCACAACGGTATAACGAAAAAGACAATCTGATGATCCTAGCCTTGGGATTTGCTAATAATGCAAGAGATGCAAACAACGTAACTTTTAATCTTCTCTTGAAAGGTTTTAGGATGATAAAAGTGTTTAGGAAATAATGACGGAAGCCTTTTATCTTAATCTCGCGTTATTAACGAAACCCGGCTAAACAATCCCGTAAAATACACTTACTCGATCGAGTAAGTCACTTACTCGATCGAGTGCCCCTTACTCGATCGAGCGTCACACTTACTCGATCGAGTACCCATCAGACAAACTACTGTTTTGCGTAAAAAGCTACTTACTCGACAGAGTAAGTCCCACTCGATAGAGTACCCATAGACATAGAAAACCGTAGTATTACAACATATAAGTGAATTTCTTAATATGAGTTGTTCATTTCGTCACAAAAGAAGATAAGGATTCTAGTGCCACGAATATTCATGATTTACTCTTTTGAAAGCCGATTAGCTCAAATGGTAGAGCATTATTCAATGCACAAGATGTGGGTTCGATACCCATATTGATTATTATATACTAGTGTAACTTTAATAAAGAACATATATTGTTACTTAGCATCTCCGCATTAGTGGATTGCTGGCCTTCCATGTGATTTTTAAGTAGCACATTGACGAAGAATTCTATCGTTTCAACTCTGATTATGGGATACATCAATTTATAGTACTAAGAGCTAATGGCCAATCCGTTAATGCAACCAAAAGTATTCTTTGTGTTTTCTCCCGTTGACTCTTATCCTACTTTCAGTATGATTGGACTTGAAGAACTTGTAACTTGTGAACATCTCTTTCCTGTTATTGCAGCCTTGCAGGTTAGCATGACGCTTAAAGGAGAAGAAAATTTGCAGTAGTTGTTTACTTGAAATACCAATCAGTTAGAAATTGTTGCATAATTTCTGCTTTCGCGTATATATGGATGTTTTATAGAAGTATTCCAGTTCGTTTTGATGCATAACTTATGAGCATCACAAACCTGTTATTGCAGGTTAACATATGTTAATAATAACCAGTATACTCCCATAAGGGTAATAACTAATTTAATCAAGTGTTACTCTAATGAGTAATTAACGTTACTTTATAGGGTAACCAATATTACTTCACTAATACATAAAATCGTATATTAGGCTACTGATTGTGTCGAATAGGAGTATTATGCTCCATTTAGGTCTTAATCATGAATTCTACACGCTGTATGGTGTTGTTGACGCTTTAGAGTTTATGTGTGTGAGTTTTGCATATGTTGTTCTTATGATTGGCCACCGTCAATGGATGGGTTTTGGCTTCTCATGCATTAAAAAAACTCGTGCCTTCAAAGTTATAGAGGATATTGGTTATTAATGAGAATATTTGCATTTTTACTCAAAAAAGTGCGATTCTCTGAAACAACATGTGTTATAATATGGCGTAGCTGGTGTTACTAAGGCGTCTAAGGAATAGCTTGTGTGATTTATTAATGTAGGTGGTATTACTCTAAGGAAAAATTAGAATTACTCTTGTGGAACAATTAGTGGTTATTCTGGAAATTAATAAGATATCCGCACATTATTCTAGGAACTAACAAAATGTGCAATTCAGGAACTGTGAAACCCAAAATTTCGAGCCAAACCTATTAACTAATGCTACTAGACAATGATCAATGGATGTATATTATTATTATGGTACAAGAGCTCCACACCTGCTCAAGACATTAACTTAATCACACTTGGTCGTCTATGTAGGATTTGAACCTACATCTTGTGCAATGGCACAATGCTCTACCTTTTGAGGTAATAGACGTTAAACTGCCTCAATTGATGGTTCTAGCACTAGTGTTACTTCAGTGACTTACCCGCTGCAACAATGAATTTTACCTTTGAAGAGTCCAATGAGCCCACTAGTCCATCAATGGAAATCCGATAGAAAACTCAAGCTGAGAAAGTCACAATCCATTGAATAAGATCGACTCAAGGTGAGAGCTCAAAAAAGAAAGAAAAGCCACCTGTTCGGTAATGAAAGCGTCGACGCTTCCCTTTGTTCAGGACTCCACAGCTACAGATCAGCAAGCACCTACCTTGTTTGAGTTTGAGAAAGGGCCGCTCTGCGGAATCTATTCCATCTCCATCTATCCCTCTAAGAGACCGAATCTCCCCCTACTCTGGCTTAAGGGCACTTTTCCCTAAAATTATTGTTGACACAATAAATCAAAGGAAGAAGCAATAATATCTTATATAAACTTGGCAAAAACAATGCAAAATCTCAAGTATAATTAACCATTACTCCACTCTCACACAAGATTTATTTAATTTGGTGAGTATCAAGCAAGGGAGAGTGAAAGAGAAGAAAACTATAACTTGAAAATAGTAAGCATATAATTATTATAATAACATAGTTAAACTATTATCATAACATAGTTAAACCGTTACTGTAACACGAGTAAACTATTATTATAACAAAGACAAACTAGTCAAGTTATTTTGAAGAGTTAATTTTTGAAGTTCCCATCTGTAAGTGCAATGTAGCCGCACTCTTGTAACTAATCAGAATTCATGTGAGTTAAAATAATTACAAATTACCACTGTGAAGAAAAAAAAGAAACAAAGTAGTCTGAGGCATAATACGTACCGATCTGAGGGTTATGGAATAAGAATGGGATAGTTCTCCAGAGGTAATCGGGTTCGGGTTGGAAATCAGCATCGAAAATAGCAACATAGTTACACTCTTGTACATACTCTATGTTGATACCTTTTCCTGCCCATCTTTGGCATTCCATTTCCACCATGTTCTATTATTGATATATGCTTCACCCATTCCTTTTGTTAAGATCTATTCTCTTGCGATTAAACCATTATTGTAACAAAGTTTAACCGTTATTGTAACACGGTTAAACCATTATTGTAACACAACTAAACCATTATTGTAACACAAATAAATACAAAAACATGCATCATTGAGTTCACAGTAATAAATATTAAGATTAAACATTACATAATCAAGCAATTGAGAACTGCTTAAAGTTCGAAAGCAAATCTTCTCTTTTATGGAAATTGAACCATTCAAGTATAAACTATTGAAAATAAAGAAACGCATTAATAAGACTAGAATTATAGTAATATTGTTACACCATTATTGTAACATGGTTAAATCGTTGTTGTAACACGTTACATTGACATCTTCAGAACATGTATTGCATCACTTAGAGCTTCGCATGATTCAATAACTTTAGCGAAAGGAGCAAATTTTTCAGAAGTAATAGAACACCATTTTTCCATTATCACAATTAGTCATTGAGTAACATACTTATATCGTTACAATAACACACTTAAACCATTAGAGTAACACAACTACATCTACACCATTGTTCTACTATCGTTAAAGTAACACACTTATACCATTACAGTAACAGAACTACACAATTACTTTATATATCACCATTGCATCATTATCAAAGATTGTTATACCATTGAACACACGATTATACTATTAAAATAATAGTATTATCGAATACATCTCAACCTGTCTAAAAATTTGTTTCGCTTGCTGTAATTAAAATAGAAAATCTCTCTCATGACTTGGAATGATTTGTAGATATCATAAAAAGAATCAAACAATAGAAAAAAATCATATTTAGGAACAACTACAAGATTCAGAACAATGAGCTTTAAGAAGGCTATCATCATAAGCAATTTTTACGAATATAAACACAAGAACATCAAAACAAATTTAACTGAAACATTGATTGAGAAAGAATCTATTACATCAATTTAAATGAAAAATAACAGTATACATCATCAATTATTTTAATATTTGATAAAACTACTTTCAGAAAACATTAATTGAAAAAACTCACACAGAGTACTCACCAGAGAATACTAACAAATAAGCAAAATGTCAATTAAAACTCAACTAGAATGAAAAAGATCATCAAATTCTTTGATAGGAGATAAATTACCTTTGAAAAGCAAAGAAGATTAAAAAATCTGACACGATATTCAGAAATTCTAAAATAAGGTCAAATTACGGTTTCAGCATTTTAGGCGTTATTGAAATGATTTTTTTTTTAAAAAAAACAAATAAAATCGTGAGAAAACATACCATAACACCAACATGAAGGCCATTCGAGAATGAAATTGTGATCCAAATTGAAAAAGTGTGCAGTAGTTGAAGAGGAATACGAATAGATGGATGAGAACCAAAAGTTTGATGAGAGAGAAAGTCACATATGTTAAATGAGGGGAGTTGGGATTTGAGAAATACAGAGCTTTTATAACTAGGATTGTGAATTACGACATTACCCTTACTAAGACGCTCAATCTCAGCCATTGATTCGACAGATCTGACGGACTCACTCTAAGGGCTTGCCTGAAATCCATGGAATTATTAAGGGGGTAAGTTTTATTCGGCGATAATTACTGGGAAAATTAATTAGTGGGGTAATGAGTTCTTTGATGATATGTTTGGCATAAGAGTAATGATTACTGAGTAGATCTTTTACTCCCTCAATCATTACCTAGGGGGGAGGGTGGGTAATGTATTACCCCTTCACAAGGGTAATAATTCCAGGAGGCGAATAATTACCCTCATACCAAACATGAGAAATACACCTCACATATTACTCTCATATTCATTCCCCTCCTATTACCCTCAATCCAAGCAAGCCCTAAGAAGCTAGACTCTCTTGACCGTCAGATGCTTCTTAGGGTGAGTCCGACCTACTAATCTGGACCGTCAGATGCGTGAGATCCAATGGCCAAGA